>NC_064645.1:250852377-250949877 GCF_023864345.2 Schistocerca serialis cubense | reverse complement strand
CGCAAACTAGATTCCAAGGACCCTATAGTTTCCCTCTTATCGACGTGTGAGTTGCCGATGTGGCTTCGAACGAAAAGACTAGCATCAGGCAGTGAACAGCCGCAGATGGTGTCTCTCGGCCAACAACGCCATATTAATATTTCGTTTGTTTCTACACTCTTGCTCCATTTCTTGATAATCTTCCTAAATGCATTCTCGAAGAAGCTTCTGCAGCATTGTGCACATCCACTCTTGCTCCGCCCATGACCTCGTTGCCTAATGGAAGTTTCTATTCAATCAGGTAATGCTTCATCGAACTAAAAGGGTGAAAATAACTTGGAACCATGACACAGGGACTGCAGTATCGTGTCACTAATCACTTTTTGACCTTTCCGAGTGCTCCAGCAGCTGAAAATCGAGATTTCGAATTCATGAGATTGTTTTGTTGTAGAAATGCGGAAATTGCCTTGAACCAAAATTACAGATTTTAAAAGCTCCCATAAAACCTTCCAGCAATAACTGTCACGAATATTAAACTTATTTCCAATTGCGATTGAGGACCACCATCAGCTGCAGAGTGGAATGACAGAAATGAAAATTTAAGCGGGGTCGGGACTGGAACACGGATTTCCCATTTGTCGGTCGATTCACCGCTTTTTTTTTTTTTGTACATCTCATTTTGTTCGTTATTGTTCGTTGCATTCAATATCACTCAGGTGACGTCAGACTTGTGTCTACGATTTGTACTTCTACATCCATTATGTATAGTCCCGCACAGGTGACACATTTTACTTGAGAGAAGCTTGCCCGGTATCGGAGGATCGGATAAACAAGATACTGCAGTGCTTGTTTCAATCTGAATTACGGTGCGAAGTTGCTTTGGATATGCGTGCATATCCAAAGGAACAGGTCTGCGGTACCTATAGCCATTACGAACTACCTTAAATGTATTCGCAGTTGCGAACATGGACTACCATCAGCTGTCGAACGGAATGACGACATTGAAAATTTTCACTGTCGTCATTCAATTCTACAGCTGATGGTAGTTCACATTCGCAAAGGCGAACACATTTAATGTATATGCAGCACGATTTTGGAACATATTTTGTGTTCAAACATTATGAATTACCTCGACGAAAATGGTCTATTGACACAAAGTCAACACGGAGTTAGAAAGCATGGTTCTTGTGAAACACGACCAGCTCTTTACTCGGATGAAGGGTTGAGTGCTACCGACAAGGGATTTCAAATTAATTCCGTATTTCTGGATTTCCGAAAGGCTTTTGACACTGTACCACACAAGCGGCTTTTAGTGAAATTGCCTGCCTATGGAATATCGTCCCAATTATGTGACTGGATTCATGATTTCCTGTCCGAGAGGTCACTGTTCGTAGTAATTGATGGAAAGTCATCGAGTGAAATAGAAGTGATTTCTGGCGCTCCACAAGGTAATGTCATACGCCATTTGCTGTTCCTTACCTATATAAACAATTTGGGAGACAATCTGATCAGGCATCTTAGGTTATTTGCAGATGACGCTGTCATTTATCGACTAGTAAGGTCAGCAGAAGATCAAAACAAATTGGAAAACGTTTTAGAAACGATATCTGAATGGCGCGAAAATTGGCAGTTGTCCCTAAACAACGGAAAGTGTGAGGTCTTTCACATGAGAGCTAAATGGAAACCGTTAAACTTCGGTTACATGGTAAATCAGTTAAATCTAAAGGGCGTAAATTCAAGTAAATAACTAGAAATTTCCATTACGAACGACTTGAATAGGAAGGAAAGGACAGAAGATGTTGTGGGAAAGGCCAACCAAAGACAGAGTTTTACTGACAGGATAGCATATCTAGTAAGGAGAGGATTTGGGGTGGACAACACTAAAACAAAGGCGTTTCTCGCTGCGACGGAATCTTCTCATGAAATTCAAATCACCAACTTTCTCCTCCGAATGCGAAAATATCTTGTCAGCGCCTATCCACATAGGGAGAAACGATCAGCATGATATAATAAGGGAAAGAAGAACTCGTACGGAAAGATATATGTGTTCGTTCTTTCTGCGCGGTATACGAGATTGGAATAATAGAGACTTGTGAAGGTGGTTCGATGAACCCTCTGCCAGCACTTAAATGTGATTTATAGAGTATCCATGTAGATGTACATGTAGACATTTCATAACGATTGTAGTCAGTGCATCGTAATTCAGAACAACAGAAGCACAGCAATATCGCGTCACTAATCACTTTGTGACTGTAATGAATCATCAGTGTAGAGCATCTGATATAATAGAGAATTACCCACTATGTCTCACGAGAGGCGGACTCGTTAGTGTAATAGGAGGCGGGCGGCACTGAGTTATCGATAGAGAAGAAGTTCAAATGGTTCAAATGGCTCTGAGCACTACGGGACTTAACATCTGTGGTCATCAGTCCCCTAGAACTTAGAACTAGTTAAACCTAACTAACCTAAGGACATCACACACATCCTTGCCCGAGGCAGGATTCGAACCTGCGACCGTAGCGGTCACGCGGTTCCAAAGTGAAGCGCCTAGAACCGTACGGCCACATTGGCCGGCAGAGAAGAAGTAACAGCCAAAAGGTTTGTTCGGGAGAATTTAGTGACTTCGAACGTCGATTAGTCACAGGATGTCACCTAAGAAACAACTCCATCAGGGACATTTGAAACTTTCTAAAGGTGTCTACGTCGATTTTTGTGATTTTTAGTACCAGGCAGATCTCATGTACTAATGGACAAGGACCATCGAACACTGAAAGTGATAATTCTAACCAATCAGTGGGGCGAATCACTCGTGAGTTCCAAAGTGTTACTAACTGTCGGCCTGTCACAATCCTTGTGCATAGAGAAATAAAAATAGTGTGGTAAAACGGTGGAGCAGTTCCGGATACGCCTAATTTTTCTATAGTGAAGGCTAATCGATAATTGAAGTGGAGTGAGTAGAGACGCCACTGGACACTTGATGACTGGAATCGAGTGGTTTGTAGTGATGAATCATATTACATCCTGTGACAATCCAATGGAACGGTTCGGTTTGGCCAATTCGTGGAGGAATTTATGCACCGATATTTGTAATGTGGTGGTGGTGGTTGTTGGGATGTTTAAGGGGGACTAAACAGCGAATGTCATCAGTCCCCCACTTTGTAATGTCACCAATAAAATACGGAGGAGGTAGTGTCACGATAAGAGGTTGTTTCTCATGGCTAGTGTGTGGTACCCCTATTGCGCTTAAGAAAATGCAAATTGCGGAAGAATTTGAATTTGTTTTGTAGAATTGTGTAATGCGTACAGCAGAGAAACAGTTCGGAGACGATTATCGTTTGCGTAAAAATACGCTATGTTATCAATAGCTTGGTGTGAGGAGGGTAAACATTGGACCATTTAACAGTGGAAAAACGTTGCATGGAGTGACGAATCACGGTACACAATGTGGCGATCCGATGCCAGGGTGTGGGTATGGCGAATGCCCGGTGAACGACATCTGGCAGCGTGTGTAGTGCCAACAATAAAATTCGGAGGCGATGGTGTTATGGTGTGATCGTGTTTTTCATGGAGGGGGCTTGCACCCCTAGTTGTTTTTTGTGGCACTCCCGCAGCACAGGTCCACATTGATGTTTTAAGCACCTTCTTGCTTCCTACTGTTGAAGAGCAATTCGGGGATGGCCATTGCGTCTTTCAACACGATCGAGCACCTGTTCATAGTGCACGGCCTATGGCGGAGTGGTTATACGACAACAACGTCCCTGTAATGGACTGGCCTGCACAGAGTCCTGACCTGAATCCTATAGGATGTTTTGGAACGCCGACTTCATGCCAGTCCTCACCCAACGACATCGATACCTCTCCCCGGTGCAGCACTCCGTGAAGAATGGCTGCCACTCTCCAAGAAACCTTCCAGCACCTGATTGAACGTATGCCAGCGAGAGTGGAAGCTGTCATCAAGGCTAAGGGTGGGCCATCACCATACTGAATTACAGCATTATCAATGGAGGTCGCCACAAACTTGTAAGTCATTTTCAGCCAGGTGTCTGGATACTCTTGATCACATGGCGTAACAATGCACAATGACACGAAGGAGTATCTGCGAGGCAAAGGGTTATATACAGTAACATTCCTGATATCGACTGGCCTGTCCTGTTGCCGAACTGAACTCACTGGGACACCTTCGATATGATTTAGAAAGTCGATATCACTCCAGACCCTAGCGTCGAACATTACTACGTTCACCCGTTTCGGCTGTTATGGAAAAATGGGCTGCCACTCCTCCATAGAATTTTGGACATATCATTGAAAGTGTTCCTAGCTGTGGTCAAGCCATCATAAGGGTGAAGAGTGGACGCATCTCATATTAATATCCCCTAGTAGGTGTTCGGATGCATTTAATCAGAGATTATTCCTTTCATATTCCAAACCACTTTCTTCATCAACTTACTTATAAAACTTTGGCTCTTAAACATTTTTGCTATAGATGTTACATGGTGTTTTGTGATACACTGCCGCGTATTCCATTACACGGAGTGATGGACTCACGTCTCATTAACAGTTACTATGTAAATGAGAAAGTCTTTTTCAGGAAGCCGTACAAGCGTTTTCAACATTTCCGAATGTTTCTGTTTGTGTTTCTTAGTTATTGTCGTTCGCAAGAGCATAAACTTTGAGACAGTTTAGCGATTCATAGATTATTGTTAACTGAAGAACGTTAATGTTCAGCTCATGCCCAATATCATCATCTCTGGTACTAAAATTTACACTACCCTTATGCTCAGTTGACTCAATGCTCCACCCATTTTCGAACTAAATGGATTATTCGTTCTACACAGGCCCACATCTACGTCAATTGGATTATTATACATGCAAATATTTAGTTCGCTAAGAACAGTTAAACTATACTACAGCAGCAATCTGCGAAAATCTCTCCAGCCTTACGAGTATCAAAAGTAAATCACTGCCATCAGGAGCATTCAAAATAAGATACTCTGAAATGATTAAGAACGGAGTTTTTCTCTGAAATCACACAGCTACCACACAAGGAAAACAGTGAAGCGAAGGCATGTCATTGTCAAGTTAGTACTGACAAAATGTAGAGCAGAGAAAGTGCACTGCACGTTCTGATTTTCCATTGTACTTGTTATGAACGAATGGAGCTTCGTGTTCATATAGAGTATGTCTCGTACGTTACTCGTCTGACCCTATTCCGTATATGTACGCTGCTGGCGATAAATATTGCAGCACTGTCATAACGGTATGTGACAACCTCAAACTGTCGCAAAATGTGCTAAAAACTTGGATATGTAAGTGACTATCATTTCAGTGCATCCGCACAAAGAGTAACTAAATCTACGTTCTGTATATGAGGACAAACTACTTAGAAGGACTTAATTTAGAAACCACTTTTAATGTTGTTTGTAAGAATGTCGTTATCGGATTTGTGTCACGTCATATTGCTACTCACATCGACGGGTGGAACTGGGCTATATCCAACGGCATGCGGTATCACAACGGCTCCACGTTCACTAGCGCCTGAGATGATAAATTATTCGATCAGCCAAAGTTGCAAGACCACAGGTTAACGTAAGCACGAGAGTAGCCACTGCAAATGTGAAATGCTGGTACATAAATAACCAGTGTAATGGCCAGAATTTTGAATACGAGCGTGCAAACGTGCATCCATTGTGACTTGCACATACCAGATGTCAGTCTAAAGGATAGAGTTCCATGCCTATTGTACTTGGGAGTTCAATAAAGGGACGGTTAAAGCTATTTGTGGATGACGCTGGAGCTGTCGTATTATGATGTCCCGCGCGTGCCCGATTGCAGACAGATCTCGTGATAGAGGAAGCCAAGGCTTCTCTGTAGAGTGTTTTTTACCACAGAGGTATGAGGACTAGCGTTATCCTGTTGGAAAATACCCCTTGGAATCCTTTGATGAATAGGTGCACACAACAGGCCGAATTACGAGGCTGGCGTACGAAATTGCCGTCAGGGAGCGCGGTATAGCCAAGGCAGTGCTCCTGTTGAGCCGTTTAGGCTCCTTCTATGTTTTTACACCTTTGCCTGGTGGCGCGATTCGTCTCTGTCTATTCGCCAGGTTGCGCTTCGGTCTCCTGTCAGTAGAGTCTTTGGTTGTAGTATCTTGGAGACATTTGTTGACTACATAGGGAGGCATTTGGCCGCAGTCAGAGAGAGAAAGACAAGACGCATATGTGACGTACGGTGAGCTGTTCACAGACCTTAGGGCCACATGTTTTTCTAAGCGGCTAGAGGTCAGCAGTGCTGCGTTAGTTGGCAGTACTTGGGCCTAATATCGACGCTGCCTGTTTACTCTGGATTATGGAGGCATAGTTGCTGATGTGGAAGCTGGAGTGACGTTCATTTTCTAGTGCAGTCTAGGTACTCATTACTCGGTAGACACACATGCTCCTGTGTTGAAGTTGCTCCCGCTATGCTGGATTGCTCTGTTCCAAGTGTTAGGTTTACCTTTTGTGCCTCTGTTTGGAATTATTGAGTGGCATATTTGACGTGTTTTAAAATTTCTTTTAATTTCAAATTATTCATTGTCTGCTTATCTGGATATTAGAGCCTGAAATTAACTGCGTCACATATTCTAGGCCCCATGTATATTAGTGACCACTGGGATCTAAATTGTCTTATTTTTCTTTACGTTGTTACTTCCCTGATGATGTAACACCTATAAAATGGCCTACGGCCCTGGTGAGCAAATACTAACGGCTCAGTGAATCTTGGCTGATTTGGGTAAATATGTTCCATAAATCTGGTGAGAGTTTGCCCCTTTCAAAAGAATTTATATTTACTGTCCTAAATATAATTACTATTCTAGTTTCATATCAGCGGACACTCCGCTGCAGAGTGAAAATCTCATTCTGGAAACATCCCCTAGGCTGTGGCTAAGCCATGTCTCCGCAATATCCTTTCTTTCAGGAGTGCTAGTTCTGCAAGGTTCGCAGGAGAGCTTCTGTTAAGTCTGGAAGGTAGGAGACGAGGTACTGGGAGAAGTAAAGCTGTGAGGAGGGGGCGTGAGTCGTGCTTGGGTAGCTCAGTTGGTAGAGCACTTGCCCGCGAAAGGCAAAGGTCCCGAATTCGAGTCTCGGTCGGGCACACAGTTTTAACCTGCCAGGAAGTTTCACTATTCTAGTTGTTTGTGTGTTAACCCTCAAGATTTGCCTGTTGCCTTTCAAGTCACTTAAGTTAATGTGTTTGACTACACTGTGATTTCTTCGTTGTTGCATTAACTTGTTATATTTTATTGTAAGATTAACTGGTTAATCCTCTTAGCAATTCTTGTTGTAATATTCTGGTTGTAATACGTAAGATTTCGTTGGGGACTAGGGCCACGCTCACACTGAGTTTCTTGTCTTGGTCTGAGCATTTTCATATGTGCTATGATTATTATGCATCAGCTAAATGTTTGCTTGTTTGCACTCGGCTTTCCGAGCTGTGCGTAGTGTTTTAAGCTCTTCCCGGGACGTTATCTGTTACCCACGGATTCATTGGGCGTAGCCTGTCCGCGTCGGCTGTGTGTGAGTGCGCGTGCGGGCGGGCGGCGCCCCTCTTCCCGTCTCACCGTAGCCAGGGGTTCCTGACTTGCTGTGGCGTTCCTCGTAAGTTGAGTTTCTGTCTCCTAGTAAACAGGCGTTAGTTGTAACTGAAGTACCTTATTCAGACCGGGCCGCCCGAACCTGCCTCTTCCAAGTTTTCCCGGTTTGAATTTGAATGTTGGTGTAATGCACAATTTGTTGAATGGCATTTTATTATTTTTCCACGTCAGGATCTTGATTATGCCCGAGGGGCTTCTCTGATTTATCAAATGTTGGACATTTGTGTTGAGAACTGTTCCTGTGTCCTTTGCATGTAATATTACCAGTTATCGGGACTCAGACTTGTAATTTTGTGTTACTACACTCCTTGTTAGTTATATTCATTAATGTCAGGCCCCGCTTTGTCCAACCAAATTTTGCAATTGTAATCTTTAGCATCACTGCTGTCAGTGTTTGCCCAGCGCTAAGCGCGTGTTTGAGTCATATTTGATTGTACTACTTGCTTGTTAGTCCTTCCTAAATGGTATATTTTATTCGTTTAAATTAACTGATTAATTATCAAATAGTTTAATTTCAGAAATTTTCGAGTAACTCCCTGAATCGTTGGTATTTTATTAGCGTTTTCGATAGCTGTGCAATAAATGATTGTTTATTTCTTCCTGGGGTGTCCACTGCCATTTCACTTGTTGTCAGACGAAATGGGACTCCGGGTGAACGTCCAATGTCTATAGGCAGCAGACATGTTCCGGCAGGCACTCACCTGGCATCCATCGAACTAACACACGACCATTACTGACACTGAGGCAGAGCCGTATTTCATCAGAAAACATGCCCTAACCCCGCTCCGACCCGCAGTGAGCCCTCGCTTGTCACTACCAAGTCACGAACGGCGGTGGTTTGGGGTCTGCGGAATGCATGCTACGGGGCGTCTGGCTCGGAGCTGTCCTTGAAGTAACCGATTTGCAACAGTTCGTTGTGTCACTGTGGTGTCACCTGCTCCTCGAATTGCTGCTGCAGACGCAGTACGGTACGCCACACCTCTATGCCGAACATCATGGCCTTCCTTCTCTGTGGTGTCACGTGGCTCTCTGGAGCCCGGTGTTCTCGCGACCGCACCTTCCGGCGTAGTGCTGTATATTCCTGCCACGTCTTTCTGCAGTATCATGAACATCTACATCTACATCTACATGGATACTCTGCAAATCACATTTAAGTGCCTGGCAGAGGGTTCATTGAACCACCTCCACAATTCTCTATTATTCCAATCTCGTATAGCGCGCGGAAAGAATGAACCCCTATGTCTTTCCGTACGAGCTCTGATTTCCCTTATTTTATCTTGGTGATCGTTCCTCCCTATGTAGCTCGGTATCAACAAAATATTTTGGCATTCGGAGGAGAAAGTTGATTGGAATTTCGTGAGAAGCTTCCGTCACAACGAAAAACGCCTTTCTGTTAACGATTTCGAGCCCAAATCCTGTATCATTTCTGTAACACTCTCTCCCATATTTCGCGATAATACAAAACGTGCTGCCTTTCCTTGAACTTTTTCAATGTACTCCGTCAATCCTATCTGGTAACGATCCCACACCGCGCAGCAATATTCTAAAAGAGGACGGACAAGCGTAGTGTAGGCAGTCTCCTTAGTAGGTCTGTTACATTTTCTAAGTGTCCTGCCAATGGAACGCAGTCTTTGGTTCACCTTCCCCACCACATTTTCTATGTGTTCCTTCCAATTTACGTTGTTCGTAATTGTAATACCTAGGTGTTCAGTTGAATTTACGGCCTTTCCGTTAGACTGATTTATCGTGTAACCGAAGTTTAACGAGTTCCTTTTAGCACTCATGTGGATCACCTCAGACTTGTCATTATTCAGGGTCAACTACCACTTTTCGCACCATTCACATATTTTTTCTAAATCGTTTTGAAGTTTGTTTTGATCTTCTGATGACTTTATTAGTCCATAAACGACAGCGTCATCTGCAAGCAACCGAAGACGGCTGCTCAGATTGTCTCCCAAGTCGTTTATATGAAAGGAACATCCAGCTTCTCGCAGCCCTATTACACGACCTCTTTCAAGCTTCAAACTTTTAGTAATGTCTTCCTCATGTTAAACATATTCATGACTAACATCAACTCTCTACATCCAATCTCACAGGTAACTAATACTCAAGACAGTTAAAATAGGTATGTGAAGGAAATCTGATGTGCATCGTCAGTAGCCCTACTAGCGCCTTTGTCATGCAAATGGGGCGAAATCTGAATAGACGTCTTCTTTCCACGCCTACCAACTTCCGTACATCTCGAATAACTTTTTATCAGTGCAGCGACTTTTTTTCCGTAGGCGTATTTATTTTGTTCCATTTTAGGTGGTTTACTGTTCTATACTCCTGACGTGTTCAGTATGAAGGCGATCTGCAGTCTGTGGTAACTGGTGAAAACTTTACAAGCCAAGGTCCCCAAAACAGCATTTTATTTTATTACCTGTTTCGACAGAGCTACGCAGTCTCATCGGTTCCATTTGCTGCTCTGTTATTTTATGTTTGGATTCTTCATTCAATAATTGTTAAATTGGGCCTCAAGTATGCACAACATGCATTCCGAACTCCACTCCATACAAATCCGACGCTACAATGGAATGACATGCTTCTAACTGACACCCGAGTTCAGTAGGATTAGACTCATTTCTGCCTTTACATTTGGTAACTCTCTGTACTAAATTGCTTAACGAATCACCTACAAAGCAAGTCTCATATTGTTCGTGGTACGAGGGCTATCCACAAAGTACATTACGTTTTGGAATTAAAAATAAATAAAGTATTGGAATTTTTTTTATTATATACAGATGAAAGCCACACTTAAATACTACTTTTCTATATAGTTGCCATTTAAATTAAGGCACTTATCGTAGCGATGGACGAGCTTGGAAATTCCTTCGTCGTAAAATTCGGCCCCCTGCGCCTTCAACCACGTGGTTACCTCTTCTTGAAGCTGTGCGTCGTCACTGCCAACCACTTCTTCATTGCTGGGAATAAGTGGAAGTCGCTCGGTGCCATGTCGGGACTGTACGGCGGATGAGGAAACAACTCCCACTTAAAAGATTCGAGAACTACACGAGCGGCATTTGCCGTGTGGGCCTGGGCGTTGTCGTGAATCAGCAAGATCTTTGAGCCCAACTTTCCCCTGTGCTTGTTTTGTATTGCTCTTCTGAGGTTGTGCAGAGTTTGGCAATACCTTTGAGAGTTTATTGTAGTGCCCTTTCCAGGAACTGCTCAAAAATCACACCTTTTCTGCCCCAAAAGAGGTAACCATGTGGTTGAAGGCGCAGGCGGCCGAATTTTACGACGAAGGAATTTCCAAGCTCGTCCATCGCTACGATAAGTGCCTTAATTTAAATGGCAACTATGTAGAATAGTAGTATTTAAGTGTGGCTTTCATCTGTATATAATAAAAAAAATTTCCAATACTTTATTTATTTTTAATTCCAAAACGTAATGTACTTTGTGGATAACCCTCGTATATTGAATATGGAGAATAAGTAAAATTTCCTTATTTACTATCAATCCTGGTTGTGCTGTTCTAACGGCCAGCACCATATTTTTCAAAGGATCTCCAACATCTACACTACTGGCCATTAAAATTGCTACACCAAGAAGAAATGCAGATGACAAACGCGTATTCATTGGACAAACATATTATACTAGAACTGACAAGTGATTCCATTTTCACGCAATTTGGGTGCATAGATCCTGAGAAATCAGTACCCGGAACAACTACCTCTGGTCATAATAACGGCCTTGATACGCCTGGACATTGAGTCAAACAGAGCTTGGATGGCGTGTACAGGTACAGCTGTCCATGCAGCTTCAACACGATACCACAAGAGTAGTGATAAAGGGTAGTGACTGGCGTATTGTGACGAGCCAGTTGCTCGGCCACTATTGACCAGACGCTTTCAATTGGTGAGATATCTGGAGAAAGTGCTGGCCAGGGCAGCAGTCGAACATTTTCTGTATGCAGAAAGGCCCGTACAGGAGCTACAACATGCGGTCGTGCATTACCTTGCTGAAATGTAGGGTTTCGCAGGGATCGAATGAAGGGTAGAGCCACGGGTCGTAACACATCTGAAATGTAACGTCCACTGTTCAAAGTGCCGTCAATACGAACAAGAGGTGACCGACACGTGTAACAAATGGCACCCCATACTATCATGCCGGGTGATACGCCAGTATGGCGATGACCAATACGCGCTTCCAATGTGCGTTCACCGCGATGACGCCAAACACGGATGCGACCATGATGAGGCTGTAAACAGAACCTGGATTCATCCGAAAAAATGACGGTTTGCCATTTGTGCACCCAGGTTCGTCGTCGAGTACACCATCGCAGGTGCTCCTGTCCGTGATGCAGCGTCAAGGGTAACCGCAGCCATGGTCTCCGAGCTGATAGTCCATGCTGCTGCAAACGTCGTCGAACTGTTCGTGCAGGCGGTTGTTGTCTTGCAAAGGTCCCCATCTGTTGACTCAGGGAGCGAGACGTGGCTGAACGATCCGTTACAGCCAAGCGGATACGATGCCAGTCATCTCGACTGCTAGTGATACGAAGCCTTTGGGATCCAGCACGGCGTTCCGTATTACCCTCCTGAACCCACCGATTCCATATTCTGCTAACAGTCATTGGATCTCGACCAACGAGAGCAGCAATGTTGCGATACGATAATCCGCAATCGCGATAGGCTACAATCTGACCTTTATCAAAGTCGGAAACGTGAGGGTACACATTTCTCGTCCTTACTCGAGGCATCACAGCAACGTTTCACCAGGCAACGCCGGTCAATTGCTGTTTGCGTATGACAAATCGGTTGGAAACATTCCTCATGTCAGCACGTTGTAGGTGCCGCCACCGGCGCCAACCTTGTGTGAATGCTCTGAAAAGCTAATCATTTGCATATCACAGCATCTTCTTCCTGTCGGTTAAATTTCGCGGCTGTAGCACGTCATCTTCGTGGTGTCGCAATTTTAATGGCCAGTATTGTACGTTGTAGAATGCTTTTCCTAGGTCGGATACCGCAGGGACACCCCCAACATTGATGAGCAGTGAGCAACCGGCGTAGAGCGTGAGACGCGGCCACGCGGCTATTAAGAGACGGCGGTCCACCGTCACGACAGGTGGTCCGGCCGCGCATGCGCAGAGCGCGCCGCAGCAGGTCGGCCCCGAGCGCCGCCGGCGTCAGTCCGACCGCACCGCGCGACGCCTGCCCCACGACGCCGGCCGTACCAGCCGCCGACGCCTGCCGTCTGCCGCACCACAGCCGCGCCGCGACGCCTCACCAAGGCCACGCGCGATGCCTCGCCGGCCGTGAGAGCGAGAGGACGCCGCAGCATGCCGCCGCACGCCGCCTCCACCCTGCTGCTCGCTCTCTGCTGCTGCTGCCTGTCAGGTACTGTGCGCTGCTCCACAACAATGCCACGTTACCTCGCCACTGTACTCGTCACCGAAGAGATCCTACGTCGTACTGAAACCAAGTTTTCAACAATTTTATCCGACGTAACAAGTTTCTCCACTCTATTTATGGCCTGGTTTAGCATCAGTATCAATTTTTAAATAAAAAGGCAGCCAGTATTGGAGCTATTTATTTTGAAATTGGCGTGTTTCACGCTAGTGGCACATCTTCACAATTTCATAAACAGCGTAAAGAGAACTAGTCAAAAAGTAAACGTGAATGGCGCGCAACCAAAATCATCAAATGTGAAGCCGGAAGCTTCAGGTCTCATATTTGAAAATATCGATTACGCTAAATTCGATGTTTACTTTTTGACTAGCGCATTTTACGCCGTGTAAGAAATTCTGAGGATGCGCCACTAGTTTTAAGATAAATACCTGCAACAGTGGCTTCCTTCTAATTCGAAGAACCGCCGCAAACAAACAAAAAAGTCGCTTTCGAACCAAAATATCCTACGTCAAGGGAACACGCAATGTAATCTATGCACCAGACACTGAAGCGTGCCTTTCGACATCAGCGTTCCAGTAAGTGACGCGATTGCTATGTCAAGTACTGCGTCATGCCCATCTCAAATTGCTCCCACATTCCACCGGTAGTTATAACTCTCATCATTTGGAAGGAATTTCTTAATACTTGGCCGTCATCATCATTTGTGACTAGTAGTCGCTCATGTTGTTAGTTGTAGAAACTCAACGTAATTAGTAAGTTGTAAAAAAATTCATATCTTACGTTATACAGCGTGTCTCAACCAAACAACGACAAGCCTTAGGGATAGATTCCTTACACCAAACAAGAGGTTTATAATCTATACCTGAAGAGCTATGTGTACTTTTTTAGTATAAGAGATATTTCACACTAGCGAAGATAAACAAGTGCTCATAGCTCTTAGGATAGGCTTTTTAGACCTCATGATTCATGGACGTTTTTTTCTTGGTTTTGCCCATAATATCTCCTCCCAAAAACCGGAAATCAATGTCCTTACATTAGAAGAAATGTGTTCCGTTGTATCGAAGATGAGCAAATGTTCTTAGCTCTTAAGGTATGCCTTTTAGAGCCCATGTTTACTAGATATGTTTGTCATGTTTTGGTGCAAGGAACCTGTCCCCAAAGCTTGTCGGCGTTTCTTAGGACATCCTGTATACGACATCTTGAATGTCGTTTTCAAGCTATTAACAATGTAGCTTACCTGCTTAACAAGTTTTCATACTGGTTATCGTTGCGCAACACTATGCCAATTGACATAAATACTTTTTTCTTATTTCCTGTCCTTAGCTTTTGTATGACCAGGATTAAGTCATTAAAAAGGATCTCCAGTTAATGTTATCATTCGGAGACAGAGTTCTTCAACTATGCAAAGCCTGGCTGTAATACTGCTTTCTATCGTAAAATGTTCCACCCCTTTCACATACAGTTTTGAGTGCTCTCATCAGGAATGATATAGCTCACATTGGCCACTGCTATGGCGAGAGACATCAAAAGTCAGCTGCAGTCGCTCTACAAACACAAACAGTCATGTAGTGTGGAATCCCAAGATGACGACAGGAAACTGAATTCAACGAAGAACAAAATAAATACATGTTGGGGGACGAATTGGGGTGTCGAAAGAATTAACAATGTGGCTAACGTTAATTGGAAAAACACTGGGAAGTGTAATAGGAAAATAGTGTCATACTCTGGTGTCGACAGTAGAAAGTTGATACATTTTCAAATCATATCGATTCCCTGATCATTCTGATGACGCTTATGATAATACTACAATGTAATTTTCAGGACCGGTAATTTACTGCCTTTGTTGAGGTGATCGTCATCACTGTGAGCTACATTCTGTGTTAACGGTCCAGATACTTGAAGAAAGCCGATAACAATCGATGGTCCCAAGTAAATTGTAGAAAATGAATATTAAAGTATAAGGGGCAATCAAAAGGTTTACGTTCGAAGGCCGTACGGAGCAGAATCGTTACGCCAATCAGCCAAAATCGCCGTGAGCATTGAGTCAATCATTCCGCCGACGCACCAGGTTCAAAATAGCTGTTTGGAAAGACACTGTGTCCCCCTGCGTGAAGAAGTCTGTAACCGCCTGCTGCACGACCTCGTCCGACAGGAAATTGGGAACCTTCAACGTGATTCTTAGGAGAACGAAGACGTGATAATCTCATGGGGCGAGATAAGGAATACAGTGCTCGAGAGTCTTCCATATAAGTTGGCGTAACATCTGCGTTACGACATTTGCGATATGCGGACGTGCAGCAACCCTTGTCGTGCAATCCACAACAGTGATCTTCGACGAGTACGCTGTCCCACATACATTCTTCATTCTCCGACGGATGTCCAGTGGTGTTCGTCCTGAGGCAGCCAAAAGAAGAGTAGCAGCCCGTTGGTCCTATTCGGATGCATTTGGTAGTAACGTAACAATAGTTCTCGTTTATGTATTTACCACACGCTTGTCGGAAATACACGAATGCTACAATGATATTTTTCCTACTTGCCAGTGCTTATACACCCGCTTTGTAGTCGCGCTCCGTTGCGTACACGCTGCAGCAACGCCCTCAGACGGAAACTTTTTCAATGCTTCAGATAAATGTAAAAACGCAGGTCTTCTGTATCATAAAATGTTATATACGTGTAAAAGTAAAGTGGAAATTTCGCATCCCTAACGAAATAAAAATTTAAAAAAAAGGAAAGGAAAACAAGAAAACCGGAGAGTTTCTCCGTCAAACTGATGGATTTATCATCCAGCTAAGGGTTATGGTGACATGGCAACTTAGTTGTCAGGGCACTTATCGTATATCTTTCTTCTTTTCTTACAGCACTAAGTTATATGAAATGATTCTTTATTCGACGTGTACTTTCAAATTATGAGGATAATATTCTCCGCAGCTGCAACCTGGATGCAACTACACTACCATAACATTCGGTTCCAGGCGATTCCGCCTACCGTACTAAGTTTACTCCTCAGAAAATAATTAATATTGGCGGCATTACAGCATTAGTAGAAACTATATTGTTTAATGTAAAAGACATCAACAAAATTGTTACACATTCGCAAAATGGAATGTATTACATTGTCAAAGGTATAAGCAACGTATTTTGTACACCATACAGATAAAGTTATGTACAACAATAAAGTAAAAATGGTTCAAATGGCTCTGAGCACTATGCGACTTAACTTCTGAGGTCATCAGTCGCCTAGAACTTAGAACTAATTAAACCTAACTAAGGACATCACACACATCCATGCCCGAGGCTTGATTCGAACCTGCGACCGTAGCGGTCGCTCGGCTCCAGACTGTAGCGCCTAGAACCGCACGGCCACTCCGGCCGGCAATAAAGTAAAATTCCGAACCATGGTGACTGTTTGGTAGTTGGATATAATTTTTAATTATTCAACATTTTACATTCAGTTAAATGAAATTATGATTATCAGGATAGATTTATAGCCGAAGACTATTCAAGGTCACGACAAAGACATTCTTAATGAGTCTTTAATTAATATCTGCGACTACATCATACTCTGCAAGCCACTTAATGGCGCGTGGGAAGAGTGATTTTCACTTAATCTCTGAATAAGCTCTAATCCTTCGATTTTTTTCGTCGTGGTCATTTCGCGTGATACGTGCGGGGCGAAGTACTATGTTGTCCGACTCTTCAAGGAAAATGTTGTCTCGAAATTTAAATAGCACACCTCTCCATGATGCACAGTGACTCTCTTTTAACGTTTGCCACTGGAGTTTGTCGAGCACCTCTGTAACGACTTCCCGCCGACTAAAGGATCCCGTGACGAAATGTGCCGTTCTTCGTTGGATCTTCTCTCCTCTAACAGTCCTACCTGGAAGGGATCCAATATTTATGAATAGTAATCAAGAATCGGTCAAACAGGCGCCTTATAAGCCACTTCCTTCATGGATGAGTTTCACTATCTTAAGCTTCTTCCTATGAATCTGTCATCTGATTTTCATACTATTTGCTTTATGAGATCATTCAACTTAAGGTCGCTCTGGATAGTTACTACTATATATTTTACGGCAGATACTGTATCCATCAATTTGTCGTGTGGTGGAACGGTAATTTATTTCTTTTGCTATGTATGCGCAATATGTTATATTTATTTACATGTAGGGTCAATTGCCAGAGCCTGCACCATTCATCAGTCACCTGCAGATTATTCTGCAGATCGATACTGTCTTCTGGCGTTGCTACTTCCTTACAGACCACCAAATCATCTGCGAACAGTCTGAAAGAACATCCGACGCTTTTTACTAGATCATTTGTATGCATTGTAAACAGTAACGATCCTCCCAATCTTCCTTGGGATACTCCGGAAACTACCTTTATTTCTGTTGGTTTTATTCCATCATGAGCGACGTGTTTGCAAGGAATCTGGTCCGATACTCGGTAAGCTCGTATTTTGTTACTAAACAGCAGTGTGGGACGGTAACAAAAGCCTTCCTGAAGTCAAGGAACACGGCACCAGTCTGAGCGCCGATGTCTACGGCGCTATGGATCTCATGAAGGTACAGAGGGAGCTGCATTTCGCAAGATCTCTGGAATCCAAGCTGATTTTTGTAGAGGAGATTTTTGTTTTGAAGAAACATAATTTTATTGAGTATGAAACATATCCCATAGTTCTACAACGGATTATCGTCAACCATACAGGGCTAAATGGTTCAAATGGCTCTGAGCACTATGGGACTCAACTGCTGAGGTCATTAGTCCCCTAGAACTTAGAACTAGTTAAACCTAACTAACCTAAGGACATCACAAACATCCATGCCCGAGGCAGGATTCGAACCTGCGACCGTAGCGGTCTTGCGGTTCCAGACTGCAGCGCCTTTAACCGCACGGCCACTTCGGCCGGCATACAGGGCTACACTTACGTGCATCTGTCCTACGACCCTTCTTGAAAACAGGAATGACTTGTGGTTTTTTTTTTTCACTTGCTAGATACCTTTCATCGCTCCAGTAATCTTCCACAAACTGCTGTTAGAAGCAGAGAAAAATTTTTGGCATGATATCTGCAGAAGTATCTCATCTCGTTCTGATGCATTTCCATTACTAAGCGATTGTAGTCGCTTTTCTATTCTGCGATCGATTAGCTCAATATTTACATTTCGGCGTTCGTACGATGACAAAAAGGAATGACTATGTTACGATCCTCCGTAGTGAAACAATTTCAGCAGATCAAATTCAGTATTTCGGCTTCTTTCTGTTATCTTCCGTTTCTGTGCCAGTGTGGCCTGTAAGTGAATGAATAGGTAATTTCGACACAGGTCCTGATTTTACGTAAGACCAAAGCCGCTTAGCGTTCGTACTGAAATGAAATGTCATGTGGCTAGGGCCTCCCGTCGGGTAGACCGGTCGCCTGGTGCAAGTCTTTTTTGTTGACGCAACTTCGGAGTTTTGCATGTCAATGGGGATGATATGATGATGAAGGCAACACAACATCCAATCCCTGAGCGGAAAACATCTCGGACCCAGCAGGGAAGCGAACCAGAGCCCCTTTGCATGGCATTCCTTCCCGAAGACCATTTAGCTACCGAAGAGGACAGCATTTGTACTCAGATCGGTTGACAAAGCTTTAATTTCAAAGTCAAAAAATGCCACCACTGCTCTCCATACTCTCATTTTCGCTTCGTTCACATTTCGTTTGTCAGCTGGTTTGGACTTTCCTTGAACCTGTTATGAGTCTCCCTCTGTTTATGTAGCAGTTATCTAACACAGCTATTAAACCATAGTTAATTTATATAAATTTTCATATGTACTACCGATGCAGATGATACTACATCGAAAATATTGGCACTGAGAAATTTTATTTTTCGAATCTGGTTGATTTTCTCGGCTAATTTTTCTACGAATATCTGCCAGAACTAAAGTAAAGTTACTTTACAGGTATATGGTTCAAAACATTTGTTATTCATTATTCTCCCACTGTATCGATTCTGTACCAAAAAAACCACCGAATGATCAAGTTCCAGAAATCTTGTAATGCTTCTTGACTTACAAAATACTGTAGCTCGTGTAATTATATATATATATATATATATATATATATATATATGCAAATCAGTGGCTCGATCGTAGTAAGTAATTAGATACGTTCCCCTGAACTTACATATGTGAACTCAGTAAACTGATTTAGGTATTTATGCAGAGTAGCTAATCAGTAAGTGGAAAGGACGCAGTCATGTGACAGAATCCATCTCACTGGTCATGAGATATCCAAAGGATCTGTGACATAGAACAAATAATGGAATAACTCAGCTGACGAACAGAATTTGTCGGTGATAGAAGTTCGTTATAAATCTGATGTATTATGACATTATGTACCACATTCGGGGATACAGGGAACATAAAAAGAAATATACTCGAACTGTCTGAAGTTTGTTGAACTGACCGCAGACCGGTGTATATATATATATATATATATATATATATATATATATATATATATATATGTGTGTGTGTGTGTGTGTGTGTGTGTGTGTATGTGTGTGTGTGTGTGTGTGTGTGGAGCGGAAGAAATACGCATATACCCTTCGTGAAAATTCAAAGACATTAGAAATTTGGAAATTTGTGGTAAGGTGTTATGGGACCTAACTGCTGAGGAGATCGGTCCCTAAGCTTACACACTACTTAATCTAACTTAAACTAACTTACACCAAGGACGACACACACACCCATGCCCTAGGGAGGACTCGAACCTCAGACGGGGTGGGGGGGGGGGGGGGGCGGGCGAACCGTGACAAGGCGCCTCAAAAAAATGGTTCAGTGGGCTCTGAGCACTATGGGACTTAACTTCTGAGGTGATCAGTCCCCTAGAACTTAGAACTACTTAAACCTAACTAACCCAAGGACATCACACACATCCATGCCCGAGGCAGGATTCCAACCTGCGACCGTAGCGATCGCGCGGCTCCAGACTGTAGCGCCTAGAACCGCTCGGCTTACCGATATTGATTTTGTGATTCGAAGAGTGGAGAAGTTCTCTATATTCATTTACAACCGCACAGGTTGGAATGGTGAATGCCTGATTAGTTTAATTATAACTGACTCGGATCTGTACTGCATAATTCTTTCTGGGTACAGGCTGAAAATAATAGAACAGGGACTGTACGAGGTAAACTGAAAAGAACATTGTACTACAAAACTTACAATAATCTTCATAGTACTGCGGTAAATATAGAAAACTAATGAGGAATGCACTGTAGATCTGTCCTCCAGGTTGACTAGCTTGCAACCTGCCACGAGAACCTGAATGAAAAATCCTCACGAAATCTAGTAAACACACTGATATATGTATGACTGAACAGCCAGTTAATGGCTTTTGCTCATTCTCTATTTATCGAGGTCTCCTAATCGGTAGCCAACTGGAGCAAATCTATTTTCAAAGGAAAAATCGTTGGAAATTTATTTCAAAATATGAACTGGATAGTGTATAAATTGTAAATAAACGTTCCGTGAAATATTAATGTAAGATATATTTCATTGACTCTGTCACTAACATCGGTCCAAGAAAAATTAATTTGAGGGTAACATCGTCATTCCTTTCCACGCCCAACTCTTGTGGGTCTGTCTTACATCCTCCAGCGACGTTAACTGTATACTGAACTCTCCAAACTAACTGAATAGTTGTGATGGAGCTGGATTCGAACCTGGACCGTTATCTTTAGTGGACAACACTCTCGCAGTTTTGAACTGTTGAATAGCTTCGGAACCATGTGCTTAAACGTCAGCGCACAGATGAAGTTTATAGCCCATCGACGAGCGCCAAGAGAGGGCCACAAAGTGCGTAATCATAAATTTTTGCACAGTTGTAGGAGGGGGTCTCATCAGCTACATTATAAAAATCTTACCGATAGAATGTGAGCATTGTGGAGGTGGGGGAGGGGGCGGTGGGGGAAGGGAGGGGTTGCGCCTTTAAAGGTCAATTTTTATGTTTTTCTCGAATATCTCCAAAACTGCAGCTTCTAGCGAAAATGACTCGCAGTACAAAATTAAACGATATTAAATTTGTTACGCAGAAGGTCTTACTCAGTTTTTCTATCTGACTAATAGTTTCCACATTGCAAAGGATTGAAAAATCGCATCTAATTAAAAATAGTGTTTCAATACTGTGAATTTAATTTTTACCGTTAAATGAAGAACAAATATTAAATGTAGAGGGTACAAGGGCGAAGGAAGTTAGGAGTTAGGTCGAAAGACTGTGGTCATGCAATTACGTCCTTCATATGCCTGCATCCTGAAGAGGGAGCGGGTGATTCCCCACTTTATCTACACCACTTCATACTAAGAAGCTACTACAGAACGTGTTACGAAGTTA
Organism: Schistocerca serialis cubense; assembly: GCF_023864345.2. NCBI lineage: Eukaryota > Metazoa > Arthropoda > Insecta > Orthoptera > Acrididae > Schistocerca > Schistocerca serialis. Next base: position 250,928,510 of record NC_064645.1, on the reverse strand, counting down.
TACTGACCCACCGCAGCGCGTCTTATGAATCTCGGCGACACACTGTGAGGACGTTGCCACGTGTGTGTACTTTCCATGCATGAACTCTACTTGGAATACAACACTAATGATACTAACGAAAGACACACGAACGGACATAATCTACGTAAATGTCTGCGCACTCTTCTACTCTGGTGGAGGGGAGTCTGATTGTTAGGCATCCAGTACGGAAGCTCTAACATTCTTCCGGGAAAGGCAACATCCCTCACCACGAGTGCTGCTCGCTTCTCATCCCGCAGACACTCTGTACCTCCCCAGCATATCCTATCCCTTTCTCTTATGTTAGCAAACAAAATAAGTCCACAGAAGTTGTGTTGATGTTTTCAATTCAACAGAACTTTCATTTTCAATAGCTGGAGCTGTCAATTACCTACCAGGCTGAAGAGCCTGTTACAAGTGCAATAAGTTGTCAACAAGTATTCGGCAACGTTGATTTCATTGCCTCCACTATCACTGTATGAAGCACTTCTCACATAATGATGGTTTCAAATGTATCACCACAGCACAGGTCACGTATTTTGCGTAAATAACGAGCCGCTGATTTGCCAGCATGGTGACAGCGTAGGATAGCGATGTTGGATTCTGTAGTATTTACATCAGGAAACTTTTGGTGCCGAGACATGAACGTGAGATCACTATAGTGCTCCTCGAACTACTTAAGCACGATTCTGGCTCAGAGACACTGACAATTATATTGCTGAAAAATTACATCGCTGTTGGGGAAAACATCAAGCACGAAGGGATGCAGGTGGTTCGTAGCTGTCATCGTGCCTTCAATTACTACCACAGGTCCGCTGCAAGCGCAGGAGAATGCCTCCCATAGCCTAATACTGCTCCCACCAGCCTACGTCCGTGGCACGTTGCACGTTTCGTGCCGCCGTTCGCCTCGATGGCGATGTACGTGTTGACGACCATTGACCTAGGGCAGCAAAAATTCGATTAACCCGAAGAGTCGACACAGCTACATTGATCGACGATAGAATCACGACAGTCCCTTGTCCGTTGCAAACATAATTGGCGATTTCGTTGTGTCAACGTGTGAACACGTAGGGGTGGTCTGCCGTGGAGATCCATGTTCAGCTATGTATCATGAACGGACTGCACCGAAACACGTGTGCGTGCACCAGAATTGTTGGGTCTTTCGGCAGAGATGCTACAGATCACCATCTATTATACGTTACAGCTGTCCTACCTCTCTGCGTAGATGCTCACGACAATAGCACGTGAACATTTGTCAAGGTTCCCCGTATTCAAGATAGTCGTTCAAAGGACTAGGTAGTAATAATCTGCCATTTGTGAAATTAGCTAATCTCAATGGATTTTGCCCATTTATAGTTCAAATCTTCGCTAGGGTAATCGCCCTTCCGTGTCTGTTCTGCTTACATACCTTCGTTACCGCGTGACGTGCTCACAGCGCCACAAGGCAGCGTCCAGCGTCGCGGTATGCAGTGGTTGTAATGTTATGGCAGATCACTGTATACACTCCCCCGAAGCAAATATGTACTCATTTAACAAACTGGAAACAGATCAACAGTATAAACACGAGCTCAGTCAACATATTTTACTTACTCACGTAAGAGAACTGGACAGGAAATTTTGGGGAAATAGAATCTGTCTGCAAAATGAAAAGCGAGCAGCGTTTTGGTGGGAGCTGTCTTTCTCAGATAACACTACGGCTACCGTACAGAATGACTAAAACACAATTTCATCTCTGGCTGTGTAGAACACGGTGCAGAGACGTACGTAGAACGTATCTATATGCGTTTCTTGCATTATTATTATTAGTAACTCTTATGTGGCCCGCCCGGTTGGCCGTGCGGTCTAACGCATGGCTTTCCAGGCGGGAAGGAGGGCCTGGTCCCCGGCACGAATCCGCCCGGCGGATTTGTGCCGAGGTCCTGTGAACCGGCCAGTCTGTGGATGGTTTTTAGACAGTTTTCTATCTGCCTCATCGAATGCGGGCTGGTTCCCCTTATTCCGCCTCAGTTACACTACGTCGGCGATTGCTGCGCAAACAAGTTCTCCACGTACGCGTACACCACTATTACTCTACCACGCAAACATAGGGGTTACACTCGTCTGGTGTGAGACGTTCCCTGGGGGGGTCCACCGGGGGCCGAACCGCGCAATAACCCTGGGTTCGGTGTGGGGCGGCGGAGGGGTGAAGTGGACTGCGGTAGTCGTCGTGGGGTTGTGGACCACTGCGGCTGCAGCGGGGCCGGAGCCTCTCTGTCGTTTCTAGGTCCCCGGTTAACATACAATACAACTCTTATCTGCATTCCACGTGACGTTAATTCACTTTGTGGAAAAGAGCCACTCCCAGTCGTATCTGCGCACTGCAACGAAAGTGATTCATAAGGCGCGCCACAAAGTGTGGATGTAACTTTGTGAAACACCCTGTAGCTTCTTTTGAGTAGCGGGATTGATAGAGTAGGGAATCACCTGCTGCCTCTACAATTTGCTGACCTATGAAAGAACAAAGTGTATGACCACAATCCAGCGACCTAAGGTACTTCGTGCATCTAACATTTCCGCCTCCCACATTGTTGGCCTCAGAACATAACTTATCCCTTAATATTGATCTGCTCAATTCAATACTTGTTCTTAACCTACTTCATTCGACAGCCAGCATTAATTTAGTACTATTAAAACACTATTTACAGCAACATGCGGTTCTTCCATCCCCTGCATCGCGGGAGCTATTAGACTAGAGAAACAATTAATAGAAACTTTTCTTTAGAAAATTGAAGGCAACTTAATATACTGCTGTGAACCACACTCGCTAGAAGAATCGGTTATACAGATATAAAAGAAAAGTAAAAAATGACCTTCAAACGCCCATCCGCCTCCTCCTCCCCCCCCCCCCCCCCCACTCCCACACTCCCTTCTACCACTGCAAATAATTTGTGACAGCCTTTTCCCTCTAATTTTCCCTCGCTGCGGTCATTGAAGCACGGCGCTGAGAGTGGAAAGGTACTGAATCCAAAAGAGAAAATACATTTAACAAAATTTATTCTCCTCAGCACCATTTTAACGTTGACAAAATAACAATCCAAAACGGTCCTTGTTAGAACCACCATAAACTCGTTAACGAATGTCACAATGAAAATTATACAATATCTTTAGATAAGTATGAAGAAGGTAGATATGACATTTTAATAAATGAAACAGTGAGAGAATCAGTATTATCAAAACCTGAGCAGTGAAAATATTATTAAAGTTAAATCACAATTCAATAGGCGGAAACAAATACTTTTAAGCATTAATCAGGTGCTAATATAGGGGTACAAGCTTGAGCTTTGTCCACATATGAGTCCTTTCACTCACATACGATTCTCTAGAGCACATAAAGTCTACAATTTAAAACCACTTTCACACAAACTGCCAACAACCAAAATGAATGACGATGAAATACCTCATGAGGCCTTTGCCAGCTTTAACGGCCACACAGTAATTTTAAAAAGTAATGACGGCACTTCTACTCATGAGCATTTAGAAAAGAACGGACATTTTCAAAAATAAACGTCAATCTTATCAGATGGGCCTTGAAAAGGAACCGTACAATTTGACAAATATTAAATTTTATGGTAAATAAATACAGAAATATGGTTTATGTATAGATAATCAACATTAAGTTCTTATTTTATATTGATTTTTGCAATAGTCTTAAATAACTTGCACGTCTACTTGTAAGTCAGAATTGTGATCCACGTTGGGGACTGAAGCCAGAATAACGCTCGCTAACCAAAGTTAGACATCACTACACGTGAGAACACACATTAAATAATCTCTATAACAAAGCCTCGCTCAAAGCTTAGGGATTTTCGTGAATCACGAACGGCGCTTTACTTGCACGTAAAGGAAGTTGAGCGTCCCTATACCCTCTACTCCGGTCCGTGGTTGTATAGTAAGTACTGGCAGCTCAATATCCACAAACCAAAATAGCTGAGGTAAGAAACGTATCCACTTTTAAGTTGCAAAGATGTCACATTGCAGGCAGAGGGAAGCAGTAATTCTTCCAACTTGGTAGGGAAACTGCAAACTTGTCATATCATCCAATACAGAAGGAAACGGACCGCAGTTCTCGGTGAGCAACCCTACTTAGCGTGCTGAATAACAAGCGAACGTTCGGCCAAGAAGGAGGACGCTTGCTGTTACATTAGCTGGGCGTGCGGCCACGCTGCCTCTGGCGACACGTTGGCGAACTCATCACTGTGATGTGAAGTACAGATGTCTAATGTGGGGCAGATATCGACTGTGATGCGTGAACGGCTGAGTCACGTTAAGTGCAGGGTGCCATGGGGCTCTGTTGTGGGTCTGTTCCTTTCTTGATATGCAGTGTTTCACAATTCCTATTACAGGTTTCTCGTATTCGTACTGGGAACTTAGTACATAAAAGTTTGATAAGCAACCCATGTCTGGAAATGTTCCATTTTGATGTAACATAAATTTAAGTATCGGATTACTTCCAAACCTCATACTTCACAGTAAGCACGCATCGGAGACTATGATGCTTGAGCAGCGAGCGTCACAGGAACCCACAGCAAGGGGAATGTTTCGAGTACTTGCCGTCGGCTTCACCTCCACGTGACGAAGGACATCCTCTTCAAAGTCGTGAGCGGCGTATTGTGGAGCTCCACAGTCATACCCCCTTGTAGCAAACGTAACGCATTCTCGCAGCTGTTGTCATAATCGGACGAAATTTGTATGTGACATCGTAATTATAATACGAGCTGTCTCTTCCGAGTTCGTGTGCGTACCGTGTAGTTGGGGACTGGAATGTGCTCTGCTCTTCATGTTTTAGATCCAAACGGCACATTTCCGTGCTTGGGACATTTGCCAAAACTTTATGCACTACGTCCCGTTTCCGCCCCCTGATATTGTAAAATACCCTGCTTATCAATGAACAGCCACAAAACACGAACGTTTTTCTCTTTATAGGTGACACAAGTGGTACTGTGAAAGATGCGAATTATATTGCTAATGGGGTGGTCAGCAATATCAGTACGTGGCTTTCACAGAACAGATAAATGATTTACTGCAGCAAAACGCAGCGAAATTTTCGTGTCCCAAGGCGGTCAAACATTTAGTGAAATCGAAAGTTCTAAATTCTTGAAAGAGAGTAGATGGGAGGCTTTCTTGGAAGTGTGGTGTCGTCTGAGGAGCTAGGTGCCAAAGTCAGCTTCGCGCCTTGCACAGACATCACACAAGGGTATAGTGATAGTCGCTGCATGCCGCACCGATGAATGAAAAACGCCAGCGTGTCCACCCGTACTAGAGCTTCTTCACGCCACCAAAACGGCTGGTTTCGTTACGACTGGACAGAGGAACGGTCGGTCAGTTTGCCGTCAATAATCACTGCGACAGACTCGTCTTAGATAGGCCACCTATGAATTATATCTCTTAGGCGGCACGTTAACGTATTATGTCAGTTATCCTTCAAGTGAAGAGTCATGTAAAATTGTTTATCTCAAGTGATATGTTAACATTCAGAGACGTAAATATCCACAACATTTCTGTGCAAATGTATTGTAAGAAGTGAAGAAAATCTTCATATCTGTCTTCTATCTTTGTATGTAAAAGGTGATGTTCAGAATGACTAACTGACTGACTGACTAACTGACCATAGCCCAGTCTAAACCACTAGGGATATAATCTTGAAGTTGAAGAGGGTGTTGGCCTTATACTGCAGGGATCATTTAAGATGAGATTTTGGCAAATTACACTCCAAAGGGGGGTAAAAACTAGTATGAAAGGGTTTTTGAACAATGTCACAATTAACGTAATTTTGAAGTCAGAACTATGAAAATTCGTAATTGGTATCTTGCTCAGAAATAAAGAAAACATATTTTAGCATTTTTAAATATTTCATTCTTATGGGGGGGTGGTGGAATAGTGGAAAAACGTTTTAAAAATAAATATTTGTTGAAGGATTACTAACTCGTTTTTAAAGTTACATCTATGGAAATTGGTATTTGACTTCTCCGTTACAAATGAAAGAATACGGGTGATATAAGGGATGAAAATTATTATGAAAATATTTCGTTATATTTAGACATATGTAAAGCTGAATCTACGAAAACTGATATTGTACTTCTAAAGAAATATGTGTGGGGGGTTGACAGTTTTATGGAATTATCACAAGTCCGCAGCTCGTGGTCGTGCGGTAGCGTTCTCGCTTCCCGCGCCCGGGTTCCCGGGTTCGATTCCCGGCGGGCTCAGGGATTTTCTCTGCCTCGTGATGACTGGGTGTTGTGTGATGTCCTTAGGTTAATTACGTTTAACTAGTTCTAAGTTCTAGGGGACTGATGACCATAGATGTTATGTCCCATAGTACTCAGAGCCATTTGAACCATTTGAATTATCACAAGAACACAAAAGGCAATATTAACAGTAACCTCCGACTCCAGCAACCAGAATCGTTTTTTGGTCAGAACTACATTCGGAAAAGACCATGCTTTCACGGTCTTAATTAGCGTGAAAAGTTTTGTAGGTGTTGCTATTTGTGAACAACATAACAATTCGATTAAAGGAAAACAAATGTGTGCAATCCACATAGTTTACGCGAGCGAAGCAGCGGGCGCTAAGCTAATGTTCTAATAAATTGAAATAATATTTTCCTGGAGCCAATCAAGGAGCACACCGTTATCCCGACGAGTGTATTTTCGTACCGCACATCAGAAAGTGTCACGTTCGAGACCTTGTACAGGATCTGAATGCTGCTATTATATTCGCCGTAAGAATGATCTCCACTGTCTATGACTCTGAAACACAAAGGATTGTTTGTTTTGCTTTCCTGTACTCTTAAACTTCGTTTGGTGTTACACTTTGGAGCGATTCTGTGCACTCACCAAGAATACTCTTAGCCCGCAAAAAGGCAGTCATAGGTATTTACGGTGTCAGTTCGCGAACGTCACGTAAGCCGTTATTCAGGTGTCTTGGAATTCCAATTCTGCCATCCCCTTACACATATTCCACCATCTACTTGGTAGTTGACAGTACTGACTCATTCAGAAGAAACTGCCACCAACATTCAGTTAACACTACACCCGAAATAGATACATACCTCATAACACTTCCTCAAGCGAAGTTGTGCACTATCAGGAAGTTTCATTTTCACTAGCCTTCCAGCACAATTGAAAAATTGAGTGCTAAACCGCAAGTACTCAGATTCTAACTGCAAGATTTTTGTGGCAAACTCTTTCCATTTTGTTCAGGTATTCCTCGCAGTATTTGAGAACTTTAATCTTTAATGCATCAATTCTTGACTTACCCCTCTCACAATTTGTTTATACATTTTTAATCAGCGCTCCGTAATCTATGTACTCACTCGTTCCGTGACCCACTAGCATTGAATAAGGTCTTGTTTAGTTTTAGTTGTAACTGTTTTTATTTCACTATTGAAAGTTCAGTATTTGTGCCACTTTCAAGCGTAACATTTGATGTTTTACTACGACATAAACACAAGTTAAAATGTAGGTCTTACAGGACTGTGTTATCCTTCATGATAATATAGTATTTGATTGTTATTGATAGCATAATTAGATTTATTATTGACATGTAGGCTGAAGTCAATTAATAGAAACCTACTTACGTCATTAGTGACAACCAATTACTACATTACCATCAAGAATAACACAGACCTAAAGGAGCATCATTTGTAACCTGTTTCTTTGACATAGTAGAACATTAACGCATATGACTGAAAATTGCGTAAGTGCCAAAATTGCAGTTGCGAAACTGCTATAGCAGGAAGTAACCGTGGCATCAGTTAAAAAACTGAAAACAGATGTGGACGAACATTGAAGAAATCAAGTAGATCTGCTTCGCATAGCCATACAGGCCATGAAAAATGAGTAAATAAACAAAATACCCGCTATACTGAGGTTACGCAGTTCTCCGAGATATTCTGTGGTTGTACAAAAATATGGTATCACCGCAAGAACTGCGCGCTTGAACATAAATGCAGTTGCTAGCCACGCCTCCATGCTGTACTGTTCTACTTGACCACGAAAGGCACCTCCGCAGTGTCCCCAATACGTTGACAGTGTCAGTCTTAATCAGAAGACTGTTCTGAATGGTTGTGAAAGCATTATGTCGGAGCTAAGTGACACCGAACGTGAGCAAATGGTTGGTGCTCGTACGGTGTATGCTTCCCCAGTCAAGGAGCCGATGTGTCTGTTGTTTCTAGAAGTACAGTATCGAAGACTCACACCGCGTACAAGGAAAGAGAAAAAAAATCACTCACTAGGTCACAGTGGAGACTGATATTCAAAGTGAAAGGATATCAGTGATAACAATGGCTGATGACATTGCTATCCTAAGTAAACGTGAAGAAGAATTACACGATGCTTTAAATGGAATGAACAGTCTACTGAGTACACAATGTGGAGTGAGTGTAAATCGAAGAAAGGCAAACGTAATGACAAGTTTCAGATATGAGAACAGAGAGAAACTTAACAACAGAATTGGCGATCACGACGTAGATGAAGTCAGCGAATTCTGTTACTTCGCGCAACAAAATAACGTGTCACAGATGGAGAAAGGAGGACATGAAAAGCAGACTAGCACTGGCAAAAAGGGCATTCCTGGCCTCGAGAAGTCTACTCGTATCAAACATAGGTCTGCATTTGAGGAAGAAATTTCTGAGAATGTCAAGAAGAAGCAATAGGATGATAGTACACCTGTTAAGACACCGGGGAATGAGTTCTATCGGTATAGAGAGAACTGTGGAGGGCAAAAACTGTAGAGGAAAACAAAGATTGGAACACTTCCAGCAAATAAATGCGGACGTAGGTTGCAAGAGCTACTCAGAGATGAAGGCGTCGTGGCAGGCTCCATCAAACCTGTCAAGAGACCGATGACTAAATAAGGAAAGGTCACAGCGTGGACGAAAGTGTGTGCTCAGCGAGCGTGACAGCCGGTCACGTAATGAAGAGGACGGCAGGTACAAAGGTCACGGCAAAACCGAATGTCGGACCTGCGGAACCTGTCACCACTAAAGCAACACGAATGGAGCCTCAGAATCAGCGAATTGCGGGGCGAGTTGGAACACGGCATCGTCTCGTCGGTGATGAAAATGCCGGCAACAGGAAAACGTGGTGCCGGAGCCATAGAAACAGGACTATGGAGCAATGGAAGACAGTCTTTTGGTCTGATGAGTCTTGTTTCACATTATTTCTAACTTCTGGCAGAGTTTACTTGTCGAGAGAGAAAGATGGTGGAATTTCGCCTCGTGGTCGTGCGGTAGCGTTCTCGCTTCCCACGCCCGGGTTCCCGGGTTCGATTCCCGGCAGGGTCAGGGATTTTCTCTGCTTCGTGATGACTGGGTGTTGTGTGCTGTCCTTAGGTTAGTTAGGTTTAAGTAGTTCTAGGTTCTAGGGGACTGATGACCACAGATGTTAAGTCCCATAGTGCTCAGAGCCATTGGAATTTCGCCCATGATTTGGGCAGCCACAAATGTGATATCTCAATGGGCCCCATGGTTACTCTGAAAGGTCACAATAATGTCAAGGATTATGAGACCATTTTGGCTGATCAGATACATCACATGGTACAATGTTTGTCACACAGCTCGCATTGTCCAGGACTTATTTTGTGAGCACGAGAACGAATCGTTGCATCTGCCCTGGCAACCATGATCAGTAGATCTCAGTGTTATTGTGCCTTTTGTGGTTTACTTTGGAGAGAAGGATACGTGATCGATATCCGCCTCCATCATCGTTATCTGGAATTGTCACTATTACGCAGGAAGGATGTTATATGGTTCCCTTGAAAACCGTACGAGACCCGTATTTAGCCATCTTGAGACGACTGGAAGTTGTTTTGTGTGCTAACGATTTTCCAGACAGTATTTTGTTGTTCGTTTCTCCACATTTTTGTCTACCACTGCAGTTTCTGCTGGACGACAGCGCAGATAAATAAGCAGAAAAGGCTCTGAGAAGTTTGTAGTGTTGGACAGATGTTCCAGCAGCTTCTAGTTTGACCTTGTGGCTTACCTAGATAGGGCTTCCGGTGAAAGGAATGCCTGCCAAAAGGACTGAGGTTCAGTTCCGGTCCAGCACATTTTTCTAAAAATATTACGAATTTCACAACAGTGCGCTCCAAGTTGTAAGGTGGAGCAAAATTTTGTCTCAATGAATTTTTGAAATTAGAAAAAAATGTAGCAATCGCTTTGGGTACTAGTACACTGTTCCACTTGGAATTAAGGAGGAGCTTGCAAGCTCCGTGCTGCCAATGTATTACAAGACACTCTTTATGTACTTCGACCTTCGAAACTAGTGAAGACCAAATTAAAGTTTCTGCAGGTAACATTTTCATGTTATTTACACTGACTGACGCAGAATTACGAAGTGAAATGCAAAATGACCTAAGATTTTGACTTATAAAAAACCTGTTTTTTTTATACTAAATACTTGTAGATGCTAACATCCAGTCTCATATCCACCCAACCCACTGCCATGTTTGTGCTTTAGTAAGCGTAGTAAGTTGTAACGAAGCAGCTCATAAAGTTTTATTTTCCTATCCGGGTAATTGTTTAGATCATGAACATCTACTGTAAAAAGTCGTTTCCAGAAAATCACGTTTAAAGCTGAAAATGATATGATATCACTCATACTGATAAATGAAGGCTCATAAGTACCCAGCAGCATAGTCAGGATCCTCTTCTTTGTCTCCCTCTTTTTCTAAGAGTATCTTCCCTTAAGGTGACCTTGCTCCTTCAGTGTTCAAGTCGACTGTACACTCTGGGCTGACAGCTCTTCATTCGTTTAAATGTTGCAGTCTCTCAGAGTGTGACAGTGAGAGTAATAATGAAATGGCGTGTGGCTAGAGCTTCCCGTGGGGTAGACCGTTCGCCTGGTGGAAGTCTTTCGACGCGACGCCACTTCGGCGACTTGCGTGTCGATGGGGATGAAATGATGGTGTTAAGGACAACACAAAACCTCCTCCCTGAGGGGAGAGAATCTCCGACCCAGCTGGGAACCGAACCCGGGCCGTTAGGTGTAACATTCCGTCGCGCTGACCACTCAGCTACCAGGGGCGAACACAGTGAGAGTTGATGTTGAGAAACATTAGCACCCTTATTCTTCCCATGTTCCTATCTTTAAATGATAACACAGCAACACTGACTGGTCATTTCAGAGTATTTAACACACGTAGATATTCTTGTAAGCTGGTGCCCAAATCAAATTATTCACCAACCTGAAACACGTGGCGTTCCCCAGCTACTTATTTATAGCTGTGCCTCACATCTATGCGTGGAATTTATTTGTACTATGTGAAGTACGATTGGGGAAATGAACGAAGACTGGTTTCTTTCAATCACGTAGGAGAGAGCCCACGTGGAACTGGCTGTAAGAAAAGCAACTGACACTAATGTACAAGACCGCAACATGCAGCATCAGGACCTGTGCTTTGTTTATGATCATGGCATAACATAAGTTCACTGGGAACTACAGGGTTAAAGCGAAATGGTAAATTGTTGGGAATAAGCCTGATTCGGGATGTAAAAATTCATTGACTGCGCAGCAAAATTTTTACTTCTGTGATTTTACGTTGAAGAGAAGTAGCTTTAAGTCTCTGTGGGTGAACTGTTCTAAGCCGGTCGGGGTGGCCGAGCGGTTCTAGGCGCTATAGTCTGGAACCGCGCGATCGCTACGGTCGCAGGTTCGAATCCACACATGGGTGTGTGTGATGTCCTTAGGTTAGTTAGGTTTAAGTAGTATTAAGTACTAGGGGACTGATGACCTCAGAAGTTAAGTCCCATAGTGCTCCGAGCCATTTCAACCATTTTGAACTGTTCTAAGGAGCGAGGTTTTGCTCCCCGCTCTCGATCAAAGATACCTCCGAAGAGTGAGTTAGAGCCTAATGTTCTCGATCCGCAGCAAGTCTTGACTCATGATCTTAATTGGATTCTTGAAACAGCGTAGTGGTCATTCTTTTAGCCATTATGATGTATTCAGAAAGACTCGCCACTTTATAGGAATTTTTATTCGTTAATACGAAATCCAGATGTAATAAGTTCGCACCCAAATCACAAATTAAACTTAATAAATTCATTTTTTCAAGTAAAGGGGATAAATGAAACCTATCGAAAGAGGCAAAGCCGTATCGTTAAGTCTTTAACACATAAAGCGCAGTCAGTAAATCTGCATATCGTAGCCAAGTAATTTCACTGTTATTTTGTATTCGTAAAGATGAGATTGTTGTGCGTAGTTCTGTCACCGACGTAAACTTCTGAAAACATACGTGTCACTGAGTTAGAAAAAAAAAAAGAAAAGCTAACAGCGCCGTCTACCGTCTATTAGTTCTTTGGTGTACCACGAAACTTACAGAGCCGTCTATTGTTTCTTTGGTGTACTGCACCATGATGATTAAACATCCAAACTACTAAGATGAACAGATGATTTTGGATAAAACATGAAATTATGATACCTTTCTTTTCTCTGGTCCGATTTTGATGAAATAAAGTCTGTTCGCTGCCCCAAGGTATGATTCAGTTACCTCGGAAGAACCCAACTGAAATTCGTCCACAGTTCTTGAGATTAACGTGTACAAGCAAACAGACAGAAATTACGGCTTTAGATACAATTTTAAATGGTTCAAATGGCTCTGAGCACTATGGGAGTTAACAACTGAGGACATCAGTCTCCTAGAACTTTAAGAACTACTTAAACCTAACTAATCTAAGGACATTACACACATCCATGCCGGAGGCAGGATTCGAACTTGAGAACGTAGTGGTCCCGCAGTTCCAGACTGAAGCGCCTAGAACCGCTCGGCCACACCAGCGGCAATTTTAAATCACTATGTGTCCTTTGTGAGTCCGTTTTTATGGTTGCCCCAAGCTACGTTCCTTGTGAAGACCTTATGAAAATTCGTCGAACAGGTTTAGAGATTACCGTGCTCAAACAGACAAACTTGGTGATTTTATAAATTTAATATTAGTACTTATAGACGACTCATTGGGATTTTAAGTGCATCTATGTAGATACTTTCGAAGGCGATTTGAGCGAGCTAGGTCCCCATAAATTGATTCGATGGCTTCCGTAACAGTTTTGGGAATAGAATCCCCACGTGCGAAACACGCTCTTGATATTTCAGCCTTCCGGAATTTACTCCATGGGCAAAGTAAATTTAGTGGTTTCCTGACCTTTGAGACTTCGAGACTTCGTAGAAGTATGTGGCCGAGATCACATTTTCTTTTTTTTTTTTTTTTGGTCATCAATCTACTGACTGGTTTGACGCGGCCCGCCACGAATTCCTTTCGTGTGCTAACCTCTTCATCTCAGAGTAGCACTTGCAACCTACGTCATCAATTATTTGCTTGGCGTATTCCAATCTCTGTCTTCCTCTACAGTTTTTGCCCTCTACAGCTCCCTCTAGTACCATGGAAGTCATTCCCTCATGTCTTAGTAGATGTCCTATCATCCTGTCCCTTCTCCTTATAAGTGTTTTCCACATATTCCTTTCCTCTCCGATTCTGCGTAGAACCTCCTCATTCCTTACCTTATCAGACCACCTATTTTTCAACATTCGTCTATAGCACCACATCTCAAATGCTTCGATTCTCTTCTATTCCGGTTTTACCACAGTCCATGTTTCACTACCATACAATGCTGTACTCCAGACGTACATCCTCAGAAATTTCTTCCTCAAATGAAGGCCGGTATTTGATATTAATAGACTTCTCTTGACCACAAATGCCTTTTTTGCCATAGCGAGTCTGCTTTTGATGTCCTTCTTGCTTCGTCCGTCATTGGTTATTTTACTGCCTAGGTAGCAGAATTCCTTAACTTCATTGACTTCGTGACCATCAATCCTGATGTTAAGTTTCTTGCTGTTCTCATTTCTACTACTTCTCATTACCTTCGTCTTTTTCCGATTTACTCTCAACCATACTGTGTACTCATTAGACTGTTCATTCCGTTCAGCACATCATTTAATTCTTCTTCACTCTGGATAGCAATGTCATCAGCGAATCGTATCACTGATGTCCTTTCACCTTGTATTTTAATTCCACTCCTCAACCTTTCTTTTATTTCCATCATTGCTTCCTCGATGTACAGATTGAAGAGTAGGGGCGAAAGGCTACAGCCTTGTCTCACACCCTTCTTAATACGAGCACTTCGTTCTTGATCGTCCACTCTTATTATTCCCTCTTGGTTGTTGTACATATTGTATATGACCCGTTTCTTCCTATAGCTTACCCCTACTTTTTTCAGAATCTCGAACAGCTTGCACCATTTTATATTGTCGAACGCTTTTTCCAGGTCGACAAATCCTATGAATGTGTCTTGATTTTTCTTTAGCCTTGCTTCCAATATCAGCCGTAACGTCAGAATTGCCTCTCTCGTCCCTTTACTTTTCCTAAAGCCAAACTGATCGTCACCTAGCGCATTCTCAATTTTCTTTTCCATTCTTCTGTATATTATTCTTGTAAGCAGCTTCGATGCATGAGCTGTTAAGCTGATTGTGCGATAATTCTCGCACTTGTCAGCTCTTGCCGTCTTCGGAATTGTGTGGATGATGCTTTTCCGAAAGTCAGATGGTATGTCGCCAGACTCATACATTCTACACACCAACGTGAATAGTCGTTTTGTTGCCACTTCCGCCAATGATTTTAGAAATTCTGATGGAATGTTATCTATCCCTTCTGCCTTATTTGACCGTAAGTCCTCCAAAGCTCTTTTAAATTCCGATTCTAATACTGGATCCCCTATCTCTCCTAAATCGACTCCTGTTTCTTCTTCTTCTGTCACATCAGAGAAATCTTCACCCTCATAGAGGCTTTCAATGTATTCTTTCCACCTATCTGCTCTCTCCTCTGCATTTAACAGCGGAATTGCCGTTGCACTCTTAATGTTACCACCGTTGCTTTTAATGTCACTAAAGGTTGTTTTGACTCTCCTGTATGCTGAGTCTGTCCTTCCGACAATCATATCTTTTTCGATGTCTTCACATTTTTCCTGCAGCCATTTCGTCTTAGCTTCCCTGCACTTCCTATTTATTTCATTTCTCAGTGACTTGTATTTCTGTATTCCTGATTTTCCCGGAACATGTTTGTACTTCCTCCTTTCATCAATCAACTGAAGTATTTCTTCTTTTACCCATGGTTTCTTCGCAGCTACCTTCTCTGTACCTATGTTTTCCTTCCCAACTTCTGTGATGGCCCTTTTTAGAGATGTCCATTCCTCTTCAACTGTACTGCCTACTGCGCTATTCCTTATTGCTGTTTTTATAGCGTTAGAGAACTTCAAACGTATCTCGTCATTCCTTAGTACTTCCGTATCCCACTTCTTTGCTTATTGATTCTTCCTGACTAATGTCTTGAACTTCAGCCTACTCTTCATCACTACTATATTGTGATCTGAGTCTATATCTGCTCCTGGGTACGCCTTACAATCCAGTATCTGATTTCGGAATCTCTGTCTGACCATGATGTAATCTAATTGAAATCTTCCCGTATCTCCCGGCCTTTTCCAAGAGTATCTCCTTCTCTTGTGATTCTTGAACAGAGTATTCGCTATTACTAGCTGAAACTTGTTACAGAACTCAATTAGTCTTTCTCCTCTTTCATTCCTTGTCCCAAGCCCATATTCTCCTGTAACCTTTTCTTCTACTCCTTCCCCTACAACTGCATTCCAGTCGCCCATGACTATTAGATTTTCGTCCCCCTTTACATACTGCATTACCCTTTCAATATCCTCATACACTTTCTCTATCTGTTCATCTTCAGCTTGCGACGTCGGCATGTGTACCTGATCTATCGTTGTCGGTGTTGGTCTGCTGTCGATTCTGATTGGAACAACCCGGTCACTGAACTGTTCACAGTAACACACCTTCTGCCCTACCTTCCTATTCATAACGAATCCTACACCTGTTATACCATTTTCTGCTGCTGTTGATATTACCCGATACTCATCTGACCAGAAATCCTTGTCTTCCGTCCACTTCACTTCACTGACCCCTACTATATCTAGATTGAGCCTTTGCATTTCCCTTTTCAGATTTTCTAGTTTCCTTACCACGTTCAAGCTTCAGACATTCCACGCCCCGACTCGTAGAACGTTATCCTTTCGTTGATTATTCAATCTTTTTCTCATGGTAACCTCCCCCTTGGCAGTCCCCTCCCGGAGATCCGAATGGGGGACTATTCCGGAATCTTTTGCCAATGGAGAGATCATCATTACACTTCTTCAATTACAGGCCACATGTCCTGTGGATACACGTTACGTGTCTCTAATGCAGTGGTTTCCATTGCCTTCTGCATCCTCGTGTCGTTGATCATTGCTGATTCTTCCACCTTTAGGGGCAATTTCCCACCCCTAGGACAAGAGAGTGCCCTGAACCTCTATCCGCTCCTCCGCCGTCTTTGACAAGGCCGTTGGCAGACTGAGGGTGACTTCTTATGCCGGAAGTCTTCGGCCGCCAATGCTGATTATTTATCAAAATTTAGGCAGTGACGGGGATCGAACCCGGGACCGAAAATGTTTTGATTATGAATCAAAGACGCTACCCCTTTTTTTTGTTACCACTCTTTTTACGCTACCTTTTTTTTTTTTTTTTTTTTTTTTTTTTGGGAACAGGAAGGCCGGGTAAACAAACAATGTTTATTCGTTCAATTGTGCTGTCCTAGGGATAAGAAAAGTATAGAGACAGCAAAAACAATTTGGAAACCATAAAATCAACGCAAAAACCGCCCTTTTTTTTCTTTTTTTTTGTAACAGGAATAAAGTAAATGCCAATCCTAGTCACGGGCGGGAGTGAAAATGAAGTTATCATCTGCATCACAATCCCTGCAGCACGCGGTGTCGCATCATAAACCTGGCAGAAAGCCATATAATCTTGACCATTTCTGCCAGTGTGGGCGGTATTTATTTCTCCTGCGTCGATCATTCGAAGGACCATTATCTTAGGCGGTTTCGGTGTTTACCATCGTTGTGTGTGTGTGTGTGTGTTTTTTTTTTCACGTTAACATAATGCAGTCATAACTGGCGCCAAAAGGTAGGGGCCAGTTTTCTTCTCAGTGAGCTATAGGCCAATATAATTGAACCGCGCAGTACTGTCTCTAGTCATTCTGCTGCAGGAGTCTTCCCAGTTCTGGGACACCCCAGCTGTCGGGCGGATTGTGAAAAACACTTCCTAAAAAATTGGAAAAGTAAGTCCTGTATTTCGTATGACTCCGTACGAGCTCGTGTTGTTCTTGTAAATACATCCAATAATCCATCACGGACTTAATATCGTACGAATACAAATACTTCGTCGCATGTCCAGCGATCCAATTGACCGCATACGTCTTTTGTTTCGGAAAAAAGGTCTTGTCCGGTAGAAAAAGTACATCCGATGTGATTTCTGTGTAGTTAGTCGGCCGAAGGAAGGTCAGTATTCGACGCGTCAGCATCCAGACGTCCCTCGCTGCGCCACACACTAAACCCTGTTCTTCCGTGGCTAACAGTCCACAGTTTGTGCAAAGAGGAGAATCGACCATATGAATTGTATGTAATCGACTCTTGGTCACAAGTTTACGTTGTATAAGAATATACCACATCGATCTCGCTGATGTTGACAGTAATGAAGTATGCATTGCACACCAAATGTGGCTACACGTTCTCGACGGGTATTTGAATTCCATTATGTTGCGGCCATGGTGATCCATCAAGCATCTATAGATCTCCCGAGTCGTGGGTATTCTCGTCGAAGGTACTTTCAGACGAACATAAAATGGCTCAAATGGCTCTGAGCACTATGGGACTCAACTGCTGAGGTCATTAGTCCCATAGAACTTAGAACTAGTTAAACCTAACTAACCTAAGGACATCACACACATCCATGCCCGAGGCAGGATTCGAACCTGCGACCGTAGCGGTCTCGCGGTTCCAGACTGCAGCGCCAGAACCGCGCGGCCACTTCGGCCGGTCAGACGAACATAACTGTAATCAACAAGAAATGAGGCAATGTGTGCAAGAGAAGGCGAAATATTGCCCACCGCAATAGGGGCTTCGTACGAAGGCGGAACAAGTACTTCTATCAGAGCTGACGTTATGGTATGCTTTCTTTGTTGCCAATTTCGTATCATCGCTCGCATGTAAAGCGCCAGAGCTTTGTTTCGCACGTTTGTGAGATTGAGGCCACCGTTCCGGAACTCTAGCGTTAACGTATCATATTTGATCTTAAATAACATCCCAGTACTAACATAGTAACCGAAGGCAGCCATGAGGCGGTCGGCGATACCCTTCGGTATTGGTAGGATCTGCGCTAAATGGGGCAGTCGTGACGCTATGTGAACGTTGATGAAAGCCACACTTTGGATCATGTCAAAGGCTCTCAGTGAGTTGTTGCGTATCGTCAGACGAACATTCTGCAGAAGCCGCCGAGAACTCGCCGCCGCTGACCGCCGTAGTGAACGGGTAAATGTAATCCCCAAACATCTCAGCGAGTCCACCGTCTGAAACGGTCCCGGTACGTCTTCCAGACCCCGTCCGATGTGCATAATTTTGGATTTCGTCATGTTAACGACACTGCCTGCCGCCGTCCCGTAAGAGTCTATATGTTCAACAGCCTGACGCACTTCATGTCCTGATCTGACAAGAAGGATCAGGTCGTCCGCATATGCGCGACAAACGAAAGAGTTCTCATTAAGCGCTATCCCAGTAAGTGAGCGCCTCATAACACACATCAGCGGCTCAAGCGCTATCGCAAACAGCATCATGGAGAGTGGGCACCCTTGTCGGACTGAGCTGTTAATAGGAATCGAGCCCGCTTCCCGACCGTTTACAATCACCTTCGATGTAGCCCCTCGTATTAGCCTCATAATGATGGAGATGAAAACAGGAGGAATCGCCATTCGGCTCATGACTGACACCAAGAAGTCATGGTTTATCCTGTCGAACGCACGATCGAAGTCCACAGATATCATCGCTGCTCGCATTTTACACGTTTCCGCAAGGGCGATAACGTCACGGTATTCACTTAACGCCGAGGAGATGTTGCTTCGCACCCCAGGCAAGCCTGATCAGGGGATATTGTCCTGGATATCACCAGCTTGAGACGAGACGCTAGTAGTCGTGCAAAGATTTTATAGTCGGTGTTTAGCATAGTGAGAGGCCGATATTGATTAACACTGCGACTCCCCGCCAACTTCGGGATGGGAAGAAGAAAGCCCGTCACAAAATCCGACGGTAGGCGCATGTCCGGACGCATCGCCTCATTGTACGTCGACACCAACTGTGGCATCATCATGTCCACGAATTCTCGATAAAACTCTAGCGTAATCCCATCTGGCCCTGGTGATTTATGGGCCGCTCCTTTTGTGAGTGCCACCTTTATATCGTCTTCTGTGAGTGGCTCCATAAGCGCTCCCTTATCCGTCTCTGTCAGTGTCGTTTGCAGATGTTGCAGTATCTCTTCCCCCACCAGACGGTCTGTCGGTGTACCGGCATAGAGGTGGCGGAAATGCTTTAAAAATTCGTTTGCAATGTCTTGTTGTGTTGTCAGTTGACGGCCATCTAAACCGTGGAGCACTGTTACCAATGCCCGGCGGTAACGTTTATGTTCCCGCGACACATGGTGCATCGAAGTACGTTCCCTAGTGATGGTGTCGAGACATCTTGCCCGTATTGGGATGCCACCCAGTCGTCGTCGCGTGATCGATAGGATTTGTGCCTTGACACGATGAACTTCCGCATGATGTTCTGCAGACGGCACCTGGAAGGACAGCTCACGAAGCATGGTGTAATAATAATCAAGAGTGTCTCTTTGCCATCTCGTCTTATCCCGACCATACTGTATGAGAGCTCTTCTTATTGCCGGCTTAGTACACTCGAGCCACCATTGAAGCACGGAGGTATATGTTGGTAGACGGCGTTGACATGTGGCCCATACCTCCTCGTCTCTCTGACGACATTCGGGGTCCGCCAAAAGTGACGAGCTTCCATGTCCCGCGCCTTCTCCACACACTTTTCCTAGGGAGTGACATGGTACAAATGTAAGCCAGATGATCAGTAAATGCCGCAGGCCATCGTTCCGCGTCGACCACCTTATCCTGTAGGCCAATCGAAACATATATTCGATCGAGTCTGCTCGCCGAATGACTGGTATAAAAAGTATATCCCTCACGGTTCCTATGAATCATGTCCCAGGTGTCGCTTAACTCCAGATCCCGGCATAGCACATGCAATTCACGACAGGTATTGTAATGTGGAGTCTGGTCTTTTTGCGCTAAAACACAATTGAAGTCACCACCTATAATGAAATGATCGAATCTGCCGGTAAATAAGGGCACAATCTCTTCCGAATAATATCTAGCACGCGCCCGTCTGTTGTCTGTGCCGGAAGGGGCATAAACATTGAGAATGCGAATTCCATTAACAGTTATCGCCAGTCCTCGTGCCGAAGGTAGATAAGCCAGGTCGCGAACCGGAATCCCGTCCCGGACCAATATCGCCGTTCCACTGTCGTTGTTCGAGTGCGGCGAGGTGTAGGAGATGTATCCATGGACTTCCTGGAACTCAGGAATGTAAATTTCCTGCACCATCAGTATGTCCACATCCGACGCGTATATCATGTCCCTAAACAACTGCTGTTTCACGGGTG
The DNA here is from genome assembly GCF_023864345.2 of Schistocerca serialis cubense. Taxonomy (NCBI): domain Eukaryota; kingdom Metazoa; phylum Arthropoda; class Insecta; order Orthoptera; family Acrididae; genus Schistocerca; species Schistocerca serialis. The sequence continues at coordinate 250,907,876 of NC_064645.1, read as the reverse complement.
ATCTAATGGTATATACGTTCACTGTCCCTATTCTGTATGCCTGGGGTCGAGTAGCTGTCATCTCCACATGATGTTAAAATGGCAAAGTTTCACCGTATCGATAGTCCCTTTGCACATCCGCAGAGGGTCGCCCGACGGACGTGTCCCTGCTGCATTAGGTTTCTTGAGATGCGGACGGATGCGAGTCCCCACCAGTAGAATGGTCCGCATCGGTGATTTCGTCGTCCTGCTCGTACCATCTGATATTATTGGGGTGCTCCAAATTTTCCTGTGCGGCATTGATGTGTGACATCTGTTGTTCTTTCGCAGCATTAGACTCCACCGCAGAAGGGGTAGCAGGCCCCTGAGCGGATGCGTCTTCTGAGCGACATGACATATTTTCACTGTCCGAATTCATATGGTCTGCGACATCCGAAGCTTGTGGTTCCAATTCAGACAGTTCCATAGTGTTAAACTCATCTGGGCTCCCAAGACGAGAAGGGAGCATCTCCGCAGAGTTTAGTCGGCGCTTCTTGTGGCGCTTTGGCGAGCGTTGTTTGCGGGCCCTAACCTCGGCCTCTGGTGTTGGCGAATCTTGCATCACCTGCGCTCTCGCCGCCGCCACAACGCCCCGGGGGCCGTTCCACTTCAGCTTCCATGCCTGTTGTGATGCTGTCATCCTCTTTCTGCACCACCTGTAATGTCTGGGATTGGAGGTTGGTGGGAGCCATACCTTCTACAGTGGGGTCCGAAGGCGCCTCCATCAACTGCGGCGTCGGTTCGATAGTGCGCTCCGACCTCGGCGTCACCTCCCCGCGAAGCGCCGCCACTAAGTCATCGGCAGTGACGTTGGTGTAGTCGGATTCTGGAGGTCTCCGCTGGGGAGATGCACGAGTCTCCTCTGCATAGACGCAGATCGAAGATGTCCTTCACCACCACACCCGGAGCATGTCCGGGGCTGTCCATCATAGATGACAATAGCTCGACAGCCGCCGATGTTGATGTACGATGGCACATGTTTCGTAAGCGCAATTCGCACCTGTCGGACACCATTGAGCACTGGATACGTGCTAAAACTTGCCCAACGTTCGGCCGTATGACTGATAACTCTGCCATATGGCTGGAGCGATTCAGTGACCAAGGATTCTGGTACCTCGAAAGGCAGCTCGAAGACTCGAATCGTACGCACGCCCAGGCCCGAATGAGCGACTAATACTTCGCCAATATGACCATCGGAGTGTCGGAACTGGAATCCTCGTTTGGCAGATTCAATGATCCTATCGCATGCTGCGTCGTCAATCATCTTTACGTAAAGAGTGCTGCTCACGATCGATAAATGAATTCCAATAACCTCCGTGTAATTAAGTTGCACTTCGTCCTTCAAGAAACGTTCGATTTCGAATGCCTTCGGTCGTGCATAATCGTTACAGAACGTGAACTGTATCGTGGTTTTTCGGAAATTGTGTGCAATTGCGTTCGATTGAAACAGTAACACACGCGAGTGACGACGGTGTAAACACCGCTTCTTCAGCGAACGTTCGCAGCCGGGACGTAAACAAGTCCGAGCTGCTCCGCGGCTAAGGGCGGACTGACCCCCTAGACCTTCTAAATCATTTCCTATATGCCTTATGGCTTTCCTTAACACCGCTCAAATTCAGTTCTTGTTTTATCAGATAGTCGGTCTATCAGTGTCTTGCTACTTGTCCGTTTGGTGATGCGATGAAATCGCTTCAGTTTTCTCGTTTAGACAAGTGCAACAGATGCCGCTGGGTATCTTCTATAGGTGAGTGTAAACTACAGCCTTCTATGTGGAGTTGTTTCAGACATATCCATATATGAAGACATATATAACAAAAGTTACGTAACTTCAGCGATGAGCAAGTAATGTAATAAAGTTTAAAATTAAGTATTTCTCAGGGTTGTACAGAGATAAATTATATACCTTTGTACGCAGGGACTTGTTTTGAAAACTCTGGAATTTTTCTTGAGAAACCGAAATGCCCTTACTAATAAAACTGGATCCAAATCAGTTTGGCACGGGTAGTGATACAGATGAAAAGACTCAGTCGATGCACAAAACTTTCTATGCTACTTTCATCTCTGACTACAATCTGTTAACGTGGAAATTACTAAAGTGGATCTGATTCTACATTAAAATTTTGGTCACCATTTACTGGCTGGATAAGTCAGTTCACACATCGGATGAAATGAGAGCATATCATCTCTAAAAGGATCATTACTAGTAAAGCCTTCAGCACAGTAAATCACTCCGGGTGGAAACAGCTTTAGCTAATAGCGTGGCAAGCGTTAAGACGTCATCGTAATAAGACCTTTGCTTTGAGCCGCGCAGTCGGTTCGGAAAACGACCGGGAATTACTATTTGACATCCCACCCACACTGGTTCTCTTCATGAGTTTGACAACTCTGTAGAAATTTGCTAAATGACTACTGTAAGTAAGCAAGAAATTAAATATAAGTAAATAAAAGGAGGGCGGACCTGAACATTTTAATTCATATTTAGAATCAGGGCAAACATTAATTCATTTTAATTAATTTCAAATGTGTGTTATTAAAATTAGGGGATTTTTACCTGGTTTACGTACAGGACTGGCAAATAAATGCTAAGTGGATAATTTAACTGGAATAATAATGTTTTGTTGAAATCGATTGACTTTATTTGCATGAAACATACACTCGTTTACCACCATTTTACACACAAACAGAGCTCACTAAATAGCCTCTATTAAAATCGTATCAGAAGAATGGAATTAGAAAGAGGTGTGTCTGCAACCTGCGATCACAGTTTATGATAACGACTTTTCACTACCACGCTCTCTTCAGTTTCCCCACCCCACGTAGTGTATAGACTTTGATGCGTGGTTGAAGCAAGAACATAAGTCGTTGTTTAACGTGTCGCCAAAAAAACTGGTAAAGAACTCGGCCGATTTACTTCAATTCTTACGCGATACTGTAATGAACAATCGGACAGACACTAGCTATATATTTGTATTACATATCGTATGTATATATTGAAAATACAAAGAGGTAAATGTTGTTGCCAAAAATCTAGAAAAGATCTTAAGCGATTTATTTCAATTTTTTACAGATGATTTTATAAATATCCTGAAGGACATAGGCTATATTTCAATAAATTTGAATCTACATGTAATATGTAAGGAGAAAAGCTATGAAAAAACTTGAATAGTTCTTGATATACTTACTTCAAATTTTACACGATATTCTAATCAATAGTAGGACAGACGTAGACTGTGTATTTTAGTATATACAATGTATAAATACATATTTAACATATGAAGCGGAAACGTGTTTCCAAAAAGTCCCAAAAAGTTCTTGACCGATTTACTTAATATTTTTAGACGATGGTGAAACGAACATTTGTATGGACATGAGCTACATATTTTTATATGTCTGTGAAATATAAATACGTATTCCATATATAGAAAAGGGAAAGGCTGGTAGGTAAACTCCCGAAAATGTCTGTACCGATGTACTTCAAATCTGTACACAATTTTAATTCTTTTTAAGCCAATGTGCGGGTTTCTTTCTAAAGCTGCCTACGAGGAAGAGAATGGTGTCTTGTGCGATGGAAATGTGGTTTCGTTTTCTTTCTTGCAGTCAGTTTCAGCTACAATAGCAAGGCATGTAAACCATTAGACAATTTGTTTATCACATATGTATTAGTCTCCTTTTATATAAGTATGACAAAATTTATATACAAAACAATGTCCTGCTTTGTTTTATGCCTAAGGTCCCGAGTTCGAGTCTCGGTCCGTCACACAGTTTTAATCTGCCAGGAAGTTTTACTATGGGACTTAACTTCTGAGGTCATCAGTCCCGCAGAACTTAGAACTACTTAAACCTAACTAACCTAAGGACATCACACACATCCATGCCCGAGGCAGGATTCAAACCTGCGACCGTAGCGGTCGCGCGGATCCAGACTGAAGCGACTGTAACCGATCGGCCACCCCGGCCGGCTGCGAATCTGTGCACCAGAAAGGAGCACACAAAAGTTCATTGGACTATTCTTCCTCATCCACCCTACTGCCCAGATCTCGCACCTTTCGACGTTCATCTCTTTGGTCCAGAGAAAAATGTACACCGCGGGATAAAGTACGTGAATGTTGGGAAGGTTACTGATACAGCACGACGATAGCTCCGACGTTCACCAGTAGAGATGTACTCACCCCATGCGGGAATATAGACCCTGCCATAAAGGTGGCATAAGGTCATCGCACTCAACAGAGATTATGTTGAGAAATATGCTTTTGTAGCGTAATAATTGGGGAATAATATGATGAATTGGAGTGCAGTATAAAAATATTCTACTTTCAGAAAAAAATACGTAGCTGTATTTATTGAACGACCCTCGTAACATATCGGGATACTCAGTATTTGTAAATACGGGAGACATGCTTTAACCGTAGCTTTTGTGTCGGCTGCTGTGGGAGTCAGCACCGACACAAACAAGGAAGAATCCAAAATAATCTGTACGTAATACTTTCAAATTTATAGAATACTGTGTTTCGAAAGGGGAAACAAACATTTCTTCCTATGAGGTAGATTCATCTGATTCCTGTGCATCGTACACGCAATTACTGTTCACTGTTGATACACTACTGGCCATTAAAATTGCTACACTACGAAGATGACGTGCTACAAATGCAAAAATTAACCGACAGGAAAAAGATGCTGCGATATGCAAATGATTAGCTTTTCAGAGCATTCACACAAGGTTGGCGCGGGTCGCGACACCTACAACGCGCTGGCACCAGGAAAGTTTCCAACCGATTTACCATACAGAAACAGCAGTTGACCGGCGTAGCCTGGTGGAACGTTGTTGTGATGCCTCGTGTAACGAGGAGAAATGCGTACCATTACGTTTCCGACTTTGATAATGGTCGGATTGTAGCCTATCGCGATTGCGGTTTATCGTTTCCAGACATTTCTGCTAGCGTTGGTCGAGATCCAATGACTGTTAGTAGAATATGGAATCGGTTGGTTCAGGAGGGTAATACGGAACGCCGTGCTGCATCCCAGCGGACTCGTAATACTAGCAACCGAGATGAAAGGCATCTTATCCGCATGGCTGTAACGGATCGTGCAGCCAATTCTCGATCCCTGAGTCAACAGATGGGGACGCCTGCAGGACAACAACCATCTGCACGAACAGTTCGACGACGTTTGCAGCAGCATGGACTATCAGGTCCGAGACCATGGCTGCCGTTACCCTTGACGCTGCATCAGACAGGAGCGCCTGTGATGGTGTACCCTACGACGAACCTGGGTGCACGAATAGAAAAACATCATTTTTTCGGATGAATCCAGGTTCTGTTTACAGCATCATGATGGTCGCATCCGTGTTTAGCGACATCGCGGTGAACGCACATTTGAAGCGTGTATTCGTCATCACCATACTGGCGTATCACCCGGCGTGATGGTATGGGGTGCCATTGGTTACACGTCTCGGTCACCTCTTGTTCGCAGTGACTGCACTTTGAATAGTGGACGTTACATTTCTGATGTGTTACGACCCGTGGCTCTACCCTTCATTCGATCCCTGCGAAATCCTACATTTCAGCAGGATAAAGCACGACCGCATGTTGCAGGTAATTTCTGGATACAGAAAATGTTCGACTGCTGCCCTGGCCAGCACATTCTCGAGATCTCCCACCAACTGTAAACGTCTGGTCAATGGTGGCTAAGCAACTGGCTCGTCACAATACGCCAGTCGCTACTCTTGATGAACTGTGGTATCGTGTTGAAGCTGCATGGGCAGCTGTACCTGTACACACCATCCAAGCTCTGTTTGACTCAATGCCCAGGCGTATCAAGGCCGTTATTACGGCCAGAGGTGGTTTTTCTGGGTACTGATTTCTCAGGATCTATGAACCTAAATTCACATGTTAGTTGTAGTATAATATATTTGTCCAACGTTTACCCGTTTGTCATCTGTGTTGTGGATTGGCAAGAGAGCCAACCCACTATGAGAGGAAGCCGAAAGGCACGCGTTTTAGCTCACGCAGGTTGGTGTGAGGTCTGGAACAGGACAAGGAAGTTAGACTTTTACAAAAAAGGGCGTAGCTGTTGGAATACTTAACTTTAATCCGTAAATGGTGAACATCGGTCTTGACGGTACATGTTTTACAGCATCAATAGTAACTGGTAATGGCACTTTGCTAGGTCGTAACAAATGACGTAGCTGAAGGCTATGCTAACTATCGTCTCGGCAAATGAGAGCGTAATTTGTCAGTGAACCATCGCTAGCAAAGTCGGCTGTACAACTGGGGGAGTGCTAGGAAGTCTCGAGACCTGCCGTGTGGCGGCGCTCGGTCTGCAATCACTGGTAGTGGCGACACGCGGGTCCGACGTATACTAACGGACCGCGGCCGATGTAAAGGCTACCACCTAGCAAGTGTGGTGTCTGGCGGTGACACCACATTCTGCATTTCAGTTTGGTGTTGCAATTTTAATGGCCAGTAGTGTACTTGTAGAACGTCATCCTAATAGTACTGATGCTGACAAAGTCTTCGACTGAACTGCGGCCGACAGGGATGGGCGGCTGATCAAAGCTGCGCTGAACTCTGTCTTACAGGAAATGTGCCGCTGCCCGCTCTTTCCATTTGTGCGCGGGCCAGAGCCTTGTTGATGCCGCTTCGTGGCGTTGCGCTCGGTGTGCAGTCGATGCCTTACGACTGCACATTTCTTCTCCCCCCCCCCTCCCCCCTTCCCCATCACCACCTGCAAATGCCGTATCGTTGTTGTCTAGGGAGCTGTCTTTCGACAATGGGGGAGGCTGGAAGCTGCGTGGCATGACGACTCGGGAGATGCGTCTGGGACCGACGGCGAGTGTCCGGCAGCGCGACGGCATCCGACCTATTTATGAGGGTAATGTCGGTCGGAAAACCCTCAAAAACGCACCCACCGACTTCTTGAGCCGGACCGACGAATAACGGCGAGGGTGGCGATGACGACGGTGGCAAAGATGACGACGACGACGGCGCCGGGTCCACGATGGACAAATGCCGGGAAGCTGAGTTGCTTCGACGGCGAAATCGATGGGTCCAGCTCCATCGGTTCCAAAGGTGGTGCCGAAGAGACCCTCAGGAACGGCCTGGCCGTATCGCAAGATCCCGTTAGGATGTGAATCTGGGGACCGAATAACTGCTGGAATAATCTCGCGCCGGCCGGAGTGGCCGTGCGGTTAAAGGCGCTGCAGTCTGGAACCGTGAGACCGCTACGGTCGCAGGTTCGAATCCTGCCTCGGGCATGGATGTTTGTGAAGTCCTTGGGTTAGGTTTAACTAGTTCTAAGTTCTAGGGGACTAATGACCTCAGCAGTTGAGTCCCATAGTGCTCAGAGCCATTTGAACCATTTTTGAAAAATCTCGCAATGGACAAGCATGAATCCTGTTCTAGTGGTGGCACAGCAACCAAATAGGACCTTGAATAAAATACATACAAGCTCTCAGATTTCGAAGACTCGTTCCTCTCTCCCAGCCCGATACGACCAAAATCTCTGAAATAAGTAGAATCATTAGGCGTAAAGCGATACTCGCGAGGCGTGGGAGGCGCCGTGGGGTTCGATGGGTGCAGCAACTGGAGCAGTGATGCTGGCCATGTAGAAACTCCGACGGCGACATGCCGTCGCGGGGCTGGGAGCGGTACGTTGCAAGAAAGAGCAGCAGCGGCTGCTCCCGTGTGTGGGAGACGCATAATTTGTTCTTCTGTTGCTTGGACGTACGCACAAATTGTTCAGGTTCTCCATTCGGCTGAGGATGAAACGGAGCAATGGCAAGGTCAGTGATACCATTGGTTGTACAAAATTGTTCGATTTCCTGAGCCGTAAACTGTGGTCCGTTGTCTTTCCAAGCAAAGAACAGATGATAAAGCAACATAGTCGAGTTCATGGGCATTGCAAACCTGTATTTGCAAAGTTAATCCACAACAATAAGGCAACGAGTGCTCCAAAAGGGCCCAGAAAAGTCAATATACATTCTTTGCCACGGCGATTAAGTCTCTGGTCGAAATGAAAATGGTTGCGGTGGAGCCGACAATTTTCAGCACAATGGTGACACTGTGACGACATCTCTTCAGTGTGGGCGATCATTCCCAGCCCAATATAGCGCCATCGCGCTTACTGTTTTGTGCCTACAGTTCCCCAAAGTCCTTGGTATAGCGATCGCAACATATCTTTTCCAACACTTTAGCAATAAGCAAAGGCAGTTGTCCAGGGTCAATATGCAATAAAATCATACCTTGCTGGACCGAGAGGCTACGCCGACACGCAAAATATCGACGCACAAAAGATTTCTGAAAGGTTTTCACTGAACGAGACCGACCAGTACAGACGTAGTGCAAAACAAGGTTTAAGTCAGGGTCTGCTTCTGTGGCCTGAGCAATTTTTCTGTAGTACAGTGGCAAAATCAGTTCAGTGTTCTGCACCTCGACCTGACAACAAGATGCGGCAAAAGATCGAATTCAGAATCAGGACAAAGAGGAAAGCGAGAAAGGCTGTTTCGTACAGGTACTATGCCAATAACAAAGCCCAACTTCGAAGCTCCCGAAACATGCATGGCGGAACTTGTTTAGGCGGATGAAACAAAGACTGAACTAACGTATGGTCCGTCATTAGATAAAACTTCCTACCAAACAGAAAATGGTGAAACATTTTCATACCACAGATATTAGCGAGCGCTTCGTTCTCGATTTGGGAAAATTCATATTAAGTCTTGGTCAACAACTTGAATTGAAAGCACTCGACCTGTTCTCTGAACCAAATCTGTGAGAAAGCACAATTCCGTACGAAGAAACGTCTACTGCCAAAACCACAGGCTTAGCGAAACCGAAGTGAACAAGGTATCTCTCACTCAAAAAGGCATTTTTTTTTTTTTTGGTTTCTGGAATGCATCCTGACACAAATTAGTCCAGAGAAAGGCAAATACTTCCGACGCAAACGATGCAACGCAGCCGCTGCCTATGCTGAATTGGATATAAAGCGGATTTGTATGTCAACTTCCCGAGGACTGACTGGCATTATGGCACGTACCGCGGGGCAGGAAGGTTCCAGAGGGTCAAAGAACGTAAGTGAAGGGTTGAACACTTTGGTTGTTAAGAACATGGCCTAAGTACGGAACATCAGTCTGAAAAAAGCAAGTTTGTCAAGGTGAGACTTCAAACCAGCAGCTGAAAGTAACTGAAAAAGCTTTAGAAGGTTCTGTTACGTTCCTCCTGTGTATGTCCTCACACCACAATATTGTCCAAGTAATGTGAACAGAATAGAACTTTTGCAGCAGGCTGTTTTAAGTAGCGTTGGGATACGACAGGTGTGGAAGCGCTGTTGACGGGTAAGAGCAAAAATTTGAACTATCCCAGATGTCTGTTGGCCACAAACACTTTCTGAGACTCCTTATTTAGCGGAATTTTACAAATACTCATCAGATAAGAGAACTTTAGTAAAACAGCAGCATTCACCAAGCCTTTCCATTAATTAATAATATATATATTTACAATTTATTTAAATTCAACACAAAGACGAGGTCTTCGAAAAGGCTTTGGTATGGTGACGAAGCAAGAAGCTGTTTGACTAGTCTGGATAGTAACAATAACACCATTGTCTTGCCGATCTTCAAGTCCATTTGCAACATTGATTTGAAGTGCATGAGGGACGGGTTGCGCACGAAAAACTTAGGTTACGCAGCGTCCCTCATTGTGATGTGCACCACAAAATTATTTCCCCTGCCGACTTGTTCAGAAATAAACCAGTAAACTCCGCAATCAAATGGCTTACACTGTCTTTTTGATTGAATGCAAAAACGGAAAGGACATTGGCTTGCTGAAGACGAAGAGCAAACAAATCAAATGAATCTAACTCAATAATATTTTCATAGTGTCGCTAATGCAAAAATGTACATGCCACTCTTCCGGTGCGAGCCCGGAACGTGTTAGGCAACCTACATGTACCAACACTGTTATTTTATATGCAGTAACTTACGTGCAGGATGTTGTCAGCTGTGGCGAGCACAACTGCTCATAAGTTCCACGAATGTGTCGAAAGGCCGGCCGCGGTGGTCTCGCGGTTCTAGGCGCGCAGTCCGGAACCGCGCGACTGCTACGGTCGCAGGTTCGAATCCTGCCTCGGGCATGGTTGTGTGTGATGTCCTTAGGTTAGTTAGGTTTAATTAGTTCTAAGTTCTAGGGGACTGATGACCACAGCTGTTAAGTCTCATAGTGCTAAGAGCCATTTGAACCATTTTTTGAATGTGTCGAAAGCGCCAGTGTTTAACTGCAGTCGCACACAACGTCCGGCTGTGATTAAGTTCACAAACAGTTTCTTTGACTGTGTTGCACAGCAGTTGGGTGGAGTGAAACAACATGCTGAATTTGGTCATTACTAGTATCAGTAGCCGATTTAAAAAAAAAAATAAAAATAAAAAAAATCAGTGAGAGATTAGGTGCTCCGCGCTTGCGAGAGCAAATATGGGTAGAGTTCTTTTTCTTTGGAAAGCACACAGATTTTATATGACCTTACTTTCCACAAACAAAGCAAGTCATATTTCACGAAGGGCAATTTGGGTTTTATGTGTAAGAAGCAACACGGACATGATTTCACAGCAGACACATGCGCTGCTATTTGTTCACTCTTTCCACTGCGCAGGGGCCTGTTTCCATGTATTGGTTGCTCGCAAGGCCATACTTGGTTGTCACTTCCTGTTACACTGCAAATGTGAGCTACCTCGAAGTTTTTCATGGCAACATCACACGAGTCCTGGTGTTCAATAATTTGCAACACTTGTCCCAAAGAAGGATCAGAATGTTTGAGGATTAGTTCGCCAAACCCACTGTCTGGCGCATTGTACGTAATTGCATCATGAGACATTGCGTCACTACAGTACTGTCCACAGCTACACTGGAAAGACAATGTCGTGTCAGACCCTGAAGTTCAGTGACCCATTGACGGTTTGTCTGTTCTGGCTTTTTCTGCAATCAAAAAGATCTTGTAACGAGCTGCAGAAATCTGTATCTGACCCTCTTAGAATGTTGTGAGGCGTGAAACGAAGTCTTAAAACTCTAGCAACTCCGGCCTACTAGTCGGGAATAACTTTCGAGTAAGGCGGTAATCCACTGATCTGGCCATCGACAAGAAATAAGAAAGTTTCACAGTACCTTGCACCTGATGTGCAGCACAATGAGTGTTTAAGTGGGTGTAATATTCATTCAATTCCTCTTGTTTTTCATTGAAAGCTCGAAACGGTGGTATGCATGGAGGCGGTGCTGTAGATGTGGGATCCCCGTCGTGGCAGAGTTAATGCAACAGCGGCTTGTGTATTAATGAGCGGGTGAAGTTCCGTCATCATCTGCGACATTTGGTAGTTCTGAAACTGAATAAACTGCATTAGATCAAAGCTAGCAGCAGCTGGAGGGGTTGGTGCAGCGGTGTAGAAGGCGGAATAGAGGCCATTTTAATGACAGGAGTGTCGCAACAACTTAAAAATAATGCAAATACAAAAACAGGAGCGTTGCGGCTAGTCTGCAGCAAAGAATACAATTAGTAGCAATGCCTTTCTGAAGGAAAAGAGGTAAATATTAGTAATGTGCTCCGACGGAGTGGCGAAGAGCGAAGGCCGCGTTGGTTCTGTTTTCCTCGTCGCCAGATGTTGCGTCGGCTAGTGTGGGATTCAGAACTGACTCCAGCAACGGAGGAGAGAAGTTGCGATGGCCAGTGGCAGGAAATCAAAATGATCTTCACATAATACCTTTAAACGTATAGAATACTTTATTTCTAGAGGGGAAGAAACATAACTTCTTATGAGGTGGCTTTATGTACTTCTCATGTTCGTACTTGCAATTAATTTTCACTATTACTACTCGCAGAACACAGGCTAAGTATAGACTTCCCAATACTCAGTACTGATGCTCTCAAAGTCTGTTAACAAACTGGGGCCGACAGGGATATTCGGCTGGTTAAGTCAGCTTTGACACGGGGCGCTGAGCTCTTTGGCTCACTAGAGAGCCTGTATAGGGAGAGAGTGGCCAACCGGACGAAACGGCGGTCATTTTTCTGCCAAACTGCGGGCGGGGCTTTTGAATGGCCAGTAGTGGAGTAGTGGAGTACACAGTCACCGAATCAAAAGCACAAGACAATATGGCGAATCATTCGTTAAATGCCATTGTTTATAAGAATAATGTGTTACAATAATTTTCACACAGCCAATTTACAGGTCTGTTTTCAAATTTAACTATGTATATTGCAAGTTGTTTTATATGTAGTGAAAAGCAAAAACGACTTACTTCGCATAGATAGGAGTACTTGTTTGGTTCCACAAGGCTCAAGTTTGATTTATGTCAGCCCTGTTGACTGTGACTGCCCACTGCTTTCGTCTTCCTTCATTGCGTGGAAATGCTAACATGCGAAATCCACCTTCGCCTCTATTGGAACAACCAAATGCAGCACAACCTGGCATCGTTTACGAACGTCTGCAGAACGAATTACAGATGTCAAAAACAATACTGTACAATTACTAACCTGTTTACTTCAAACATGTAGGCCTACCGACTTCACCACAAAACTCTTCATTATTTCAACTCGTATTTAAGATCGCAAACGCTAATTACGTACTAAAAACGATATACAACTACATCGAACATGCACGCACAACGCATAACAAGTCTCTCAACAAGTCAAATACCTTTTAATCGTTTCCAAAAGTCCTCTGAACTTCAATTCAACTCAAAAGCACGGCGTATATAGGAAGCGCGAGACACGTTTGGCGCCATCTTTCTGCCAAAGCTAATCAACCAATCACGGGCAACTTCACCTGTGGCCACTCTCTCCCTATATAGGCTCTCCATGGCTCACCAGAGGTGTGGCGCTGCAAGCACCTTCCATTGGCGAATGTTTCAGCGCTTTCTCGATGCGATATCGCGGCGCTACGCCGGTCGGTGCCCAGATGATGCTTTAGGACTGCACAATCGCTGCAGTACAATTAGCCAATAAATCGCAATAACCATAATAGTGGAAAGCTAGAATTACGTTACGCATAATCTCACAACTTGAGCTCCAGAACGAGAATGACTATCTAGGCATAAACAAATAGTAAACGGGGTTCCAACACATAGAATGAAAACCTTTTTTTCTGTAACCATTAAAAACTGGACACATGTTGTATGGAATGTTTTGTCTGAGATAGCCGGCCGGTGTGGCCGTGCGGTTCTAGGCGCTTCAGTCTGGAGCCGCGTGACCGTTACGGTCACAGGTTCGAATCCTGCATCGGGCATGGATGTGTGTGATGTCCTTAGGTTAGTTAGGTTTAAGTAGTTCTAAGCTCTAGGGTACTGATGACCTCAGAAGTTAAGTCCCATTGCGCTCAGAGCCATTTGAACCATTTTAAGGTTATATCAATACAAAATAACATTTTAATAACAAGCCTTAAGTATAGGAGTGCTTTGACTTACTGTACCTGTAATTTCCTTGCAAGACATCTTCAATGACCGCAGATTTTAAGTCCCATAGTGCTCAGAGCCATTTTTTTAAATCTGTGAGAGTTTATGCTACTGCTACACCCTGTATACAGGCCAGAAAACTTTGAGGTAGTACCCAACGAAACAAGAAAAATAATTCCAATAACCATGGGCACAGAGACATATACTTTCGGAGATAAACAGGTGTTTACAGGAACGGCTGCGCGACTGTTGCCTGCGGATATTGGTACAGTCGTTGCACTGGCGCTCCAACACAAGGATCGGCAGGGTGTTATGTCGTCTGCTTCGCAGTACTCTTCCTACAATTAGGTGGTCTGCAGCCAGTTGTGTGGTTCGAGTAGTGTTGTAGGTTACGTTAGTTTTCGTCATGTTTGTGTGCCTTATTGTACAGTAACGTCAACCCTGGGTACATGTCATGGTATTTTACATTCTTACAAACTCTGATTCACATATGTTTTTACTGCTCTGTTTGTACACATAAATGGTATAGTAAATATACATTTTCTGTCTTCCATTACGTATTAGCAATGGAAGCCTCTACTCAATAATGGAAACAGTGGATATGATCTTCTGCTGTGGTTTAGCAAATGGACGTAGCATGCGAGCCCGTCCCTTCTGAAAATTATCCACAGCACAGAGTGCCCGCTGATAAGCTATTGGGCAGACCTTTCCAGCGTCTGAGGGGCACAGTTACCATTGCATCCCAGAAGACTGATAGTGGAAGGCCCCCACAATTAGCACGCCTGACGTGGAGGAGTGTGTGCTTCATTCGGTGGAAGAAACCCTGGGTCGATTAGTAGCAGCAGAAGGCGTGACTCATTTTCATATCTTTGGGGAGGGGGGGTATATCATGAACAATTTCTGTACCCATATTATCTAAGCACATTCAGGCCATAAGGCCACAGGGTCGTCATGCCAGGCGGCGGTTCTGTCAATGTCAGTTGCAGACGTGGGCCGCAAATCTACTGTTCACATCCTAGGTTTCATTTACGTATGAGTCAGGGTTGGTTCAAATGGTTCAAATGGCTCTAAGCACTATGGTACTGAATATCGGAGGTCATCAGTCCCCTAGACTTAGAACTACTTATACCTAACTAACCTAGGGACATCACACACATCCATGTCCGAGGCAGGATTCGAACCTGCCACCGTAGCAGCAGCGCGATTCCGAACTTAAGCACCTAGAACCACTCCACCACTGCGGCCGGCGAGGCAGAGTTTACAAGAGATGGTTTTTTTGAATATGCTTAACCATCATGAATGGGCAGATGTAAATCCCCAAGCAATTCAGGAACGAGGGCATCATCACTGATTCTCAATTAACGTATGGGCAAGAGTACTTGGCGATAGATTAATAAGGCCATATGTGCTACCACTGAGGTTAAATGGGGTGCATTATCCGGACTACCTCATTAATGTATTGCCTACCTTGCTGGAAGCTGTGCCTTTGCATCATTCAAACGTCAGGCATGATGGCGCAACACCACACTTTCGTCAGGATGTGCAGAAATATCTGACGCAGACGTTTCGGGGCCTGCTCGTTCCACAGACTCGCTACCATGGACTTCTAGTAAAGAGACACTTGATGGACTTCGTCTACGGCACGCCAATCAACGATGTGAGGACACTACAGGATCGGGTCCTCAATGCATGCCTCTGGGTGTAACAACCACCATGTCAGGGTGCATTATTCCTTACGCCGGAGAAAAGAGAGATGCAGTGTTATGAGTGGAAGCCACATTGACCACCTTCTGTAAACACGTGTTTATCGCAGTAAGTATGCATTTCTGGACCCTCGTTTATTGCACTTATATCAGAAAGTATGCATTTCCGGACCCAGGTTTGCTGGACTTATCTCAGAAAGTATGCATATCCGGCCCCATGTTTATTGGATTTATCTCAAAAAGTATGCATTTCGATACCTCTGTTGAATGAATTTATTTTTCTTGTTTCGATGAGAACTACAACCTCATAAAGTATTCGACACTTGTCTTTTAACTCCTTTGTTAGTTACCCTGTGCTAATGGGTTGATCAAAAATGTCATAGCACGAATTCCCAGTTCCAAGCGATAAACAGTAGCGCTTCCTTACGACCGACATATCGTTCTTTTGTGACACCGCCAATCTCATTCCTCATTTCCACACCTAACACAAAATTGTATTTTTCATTTTTACCTTAATGGACCAACAAAAATTTAATATTCA
Organism: Schistocerca serialis cubense; assembly: GCF_023864345.2. NCBI lineage: Eukaryota > Metazoa > Arthropoda > Insecta > Orthoptera > Acrididae > Schistocerca > Schistocerca serialis. The sequence goes on along the minus strand of NC_064645.1, from coordinate 250,892,190 downwards.
CTGCATTTTTACTTTTGTTGTCTAGTTTTACATTTTCGTCTATCTAAAACATCTCTGCGTGATCTATGAGTTTTCTCAGGCGTTTTCTTTTATAGTTTATGGTGCAAATTCACTGTAGATGTTGCCTTAAGCCCAATCATCAGAGGTAAAACTAAACTATTTGTATATCTATATCTATACTCAGCAACCCACCTTGTACTGTGTGGCGGAGAGTACTTTGTGCATCACTGCTACTATCCCTGTTGTAGTCCAGAATCATGCACAGGGAGAAAAACGGCTGAAGAACCTCCGTGTCACCTTTTCGCAAGGTATAACTAGGACGAAGCAATATATTGGCTGACCCAACTAAGTTCGTACGCTCCCGTAATTTTAACAGTAAACAACATCGAACCCACAAATCCTCTCTTGCAGCGAGCACCACAGAAGCTGGATGAGAATTTCCATTAAGCGTCCGCGCATAGTGCACGATCAGTAACATAACACTGTTCCTTGGATCTACAAACACACTGCAAACTGCACACTGCAACGCAATGGGAGGTGCATGGTGGAGGGTACTTCCCGTTGTGTCAGATATCAATTTTTCCAGTTTCATTCGCATGCGGAGCGCTGGAGAATTTTTGAATTATTGCTTAAATGTATCTCTGCCTGCAGTAATTAATCTATGAACTACTTTTAAATCTTATCTGGTAATATTTCTGCTGATTATTTTCAGCTAGTAATTAATTATAAGTCTGAGTTTATTGTTACTATCTAACGAGGATTTTTCAAGTGAATCTCAAATCTAATGGCACGGAGCACTATGGGACTTAACATCTGAGGTCATCAGTCCCATAGAACTTAGAACTACTTAAACCTAACTAACCTAAGGACATCACACACATCCATGCCCGAGGCAGGAATCGAACCTGCGACCGTAGCGGTCGCGCGGTTCCAGACTGAAGCGCCTAGAACCACTCGGCCACTTCGGCCGGCTTAGGTTTCTTCATTTGATAGTCAACTGTGTATTTCTGCACCAATTTATTATCTCAGTGATGATGGAGATGGGAAAATGTATCGATCTGAGGCAAGGCACCCTGTTCCGAAAACGACGGAATCGTAATTTAAATCAGAAAATCGTTCCGGTACCGCTGACTGGAGAATACATGTTGGCTGCTGCTACTGTTATTGCTAAGATTGTAGGGCAGGCAGTCCCGACGAACACTGCGATGTAGTGGTTTCAATAATAACTCAATTAATCCATGCAAATAGTATACTGTTTACGAACACGAGCAATCCTGGTGTGCAATGTTTGTACTGTAGTTGGCATACTAACGTCTATAAGCCGTAACCAAATTGAGTTACACCCTGTGATGAAATTTGCAGATATGATTTTCGTGGATGGGGAAGCAAATGGAAACGGCAGGGAAGCAAAAATGTTATCTATTAACATCAATATTTTATCACAGCTTTTTCTTTGACGTTGTACACTTTGATAGGTGTTTTGGGGTTTGACACCTGAAGGGGAAAGTCATACAATATTTGTACCCGTCGGCCACATTACTTTTGCAAATCGAAACATATCTTAAGTATAACTGTTTGTACTATGTCGTATTTTGGAGTTGTTAATGACGCTGATGAGAGGGAAAGCAAACGCTGAAACCATTTGTGGCTACATAGGCCACTCAGAAAGAGACCAGGGAGCAGCACCGCTTAAACTTCCCATCTGACCAATAGATCACTCCTTATGTGACACTGCTGAAAAAATTGTCATTTAATTGAGTCAATTGGTACAAAGACCGTTGATAAGTTATGGGTCACCACATCTGGGCCTCTTGTCAGACAAACGCCGCCGGTGGAAACTCATACCACCATCACCATTCAAAACCACTTCCTGAGTCGAAAGCCACAGCACAAGCGAGCGCTACCACTATCATGACTACGAATATGACTACGAAGTCTTTCGCGACGGAGTCCTTGCATAAAAAGTTCTCGGTTTACTTGCCGCGTCAAATTTGGATAAAATCCCAAGCTTTCGATGACTACCTCCATCATCTTCGTCAGGGGTAAAACTGACTGTCGTGGACCGGTGAGGCTTACGCTTTTATAAGCAGTGGACGGCTTCTACTATCGTCTACGAATAATGGTGAATTTTTGAATCAAGCGTGACTATTGACGTAAGATTTTGTTCAGCCCACCTTTAATTGACGGTAGCCACCACAGTTCGATATGATTTTCTACACATCTGATTCTTAAGAGATTATATTGTACCAACAATCTCAGCCTCCGTAGCTGAGTGGTGAGAGTAGATGGCTGCCTTGCAGAGGACCCAGGTTTGATTCTTTGTACTGCCAAGGACTTTTCCTTAATTGGAGGACTGATATGAGGTGCCTTCAGCCTCATGATATCAATTGACGAGCTACTTGACCATTAGCGGGTCACGGTCTCGAAAATCTACGCGGTGTGCTGTTCACATTCCTCTCCATAGACCATCTGCGTGACGTCTCTAAGCGGAGGATGACTCAGAGGCCAGTAAAAATCCTTTGGACCCTTACAGCTTCGCGAGCAGCTCGGTTTTAGTATCCCCTCATCCTCGATTCCTACATAATTGCTCGCCCATGTATCAAAAAGCTCCGAACGTCTTACTAATTTCTTTCGGAAGTCTCTAAGTGCTTTCATTTTCACGCTGGATGAGTTTACTCTGTGTAATTTGAGCTCTGTTTTAAGAAAATGTAGTTTTTCATGCGTCTCATTGCTTATGACGCCGTAATCCTAGACTATAATTTGTGCAATGATGAAGTTTGCGCATTGATTAGTAAAGGCGGCAGTCAAATTAAAATCGATCACCCGCCACAACGGCACTACAAAATGTTTCCATTCAAAAGTAATCACCACACGCGTTAAAACATAAATTCGTGTTTTGCAGAAGGCGGTCGGGTGCTGACGGATCCACAACCACATTCATTCTGGCACTCCATCGTTCTGCTTAAACCGATGACCACGCATATCTTTCTTCAGGTCACCGAAGACGTGAAAATCACGCGGCGAATGTTACGTGCCGTACGGAGGATGTTACAGTGTTTCCTAGGCAAATCGCTGAAGCGTAACCTTCGTCCGATTATCAGTGGTGGGGCTGGTGCTATCTTACAATAGGATGATTCCGTCCGACAGCAGTCCTTGGCGTTTCGAAGACTATTATTTTCAGGAACTGCGACGCGCCATTAAGTCAAAAGGCCCAGGAATGCTGTCGAACGAAGTCATCCTATTGCACGATAGCGCCGATCGGACGGAGGCTAGGCTTCAGCGATTACGGCCAGCCGTTGTGGACGAGCGGTTCTAGGCGCTTCAGTCCGGAACTGCGCTGCTGCTACGGTCGCAGATTCGAATCTCGCCTCAGGCATGGATGTGTGTGATGTCCTTAGGTTAGTTAGGTTTAAGTAGTTCTAAGTCTAGGGGACTGATGACCTCAGATGCTAAGTCCCATAATGCTTAAAGCCATTTGAACCATTTCTCAGCGATTAGGTTGGGAAATCCTGCAACATCCTCCGTAGAGCCTCGATCTTTCACCGTGTGACTTTCATATCCCTGGCAACCTGATGAAAGATATGCATTGACATTGGTTTCCATCGGACGAGGAACTGCAAGAGTGGATGTGGTTATGCATTCCTCACAGTCCGCCTGCGTTCCACGGAACAAGAACTGATCGTCTCGTCTCCAAGTGGGGTAAATGCCTTAAAGCGTGTGGTGATCACTTTTGAATGGAACTGGTCCATTACCCCGCAGTGGCGGGTTTCGGTTTTCATTTGACTGCCCGTCATGTATTTGGATACTGTTAGCAAAATGTGTTGCGAAGAGAATTAATAGTAAAGAAGTAATAAATTGTAACTTCATGACTGAGGCTGAATTTTACCCGCCCGGTTAGCCTAGAGCGCTGATGCGCTGCTTCCTAGACTCGGGTAGGGACGCTGGCCCCGGATCGAATCCGCCCGGAGGATTACCGACGTCGGCCAGTGTGCCGGCCAGCCTGGATGTTGTTTCTAGGTGGTTTTCCACAACCCATAAGGTGGATTCCGGGCTGGTCCCCACGTTCCGCCCCAGTTACATGACTCGCAGATATCTGAACACGCTCGCACTATTCCGTGGATTACACTAGACGCAGACAGCTGCTGTGTACTAAATCCGTCCCGGGAGGTAAGGGATGGAGGCAGGAAGGTCATCCGACCACCCCTTAAAATTAAAATTGCCAATGTGTCCTGACCATGCCGACCCTTCGAAACCGCGGGACAGGGTACCAGTAAAAGATAGAAAGCCTGATGCTGAATTTTATTACATGAACAGCAAACGTAGTAAGTAGAGAATTTCTTCGTTTATTATTTTGTGGTGACGGCAGAGAGTGGCTTCAGCGAGAAAAAGTTACGATAATGTTTGAGATTATGAGTAAAGTTTGTTGCAAGTCGCTAAGTGCTCCCACCATCAAATACTGAATTAATACAGTCTGGTTAATTTTCGTGCTGGAATTTACACTGCCTCAAGACGTATACACAGCTCCTTCAATACCTGACTTACTGTGATTATGGGTTTGAAGGGAACAAACTGCTTCTTTGATTCACAGCAAAATGACGTAAAAAATGAAATTAAAAAAGGAGTGTTGTCATCTCCGCGGTCTGTGACTATGTCATCGTCGTAGAAAGTGTGAAAGGCAGTAGCGTTAGCCAGGTAGTTAAATTGACAGAAAACCCCGGCAGTTAAAATCAGCAGTTGGTCAGTACTCACATCAAGAAGGATCGTCACAGTGAATTCAACTAAGGTCGGACTAGAAACTAAAATGAGGTAATAAAACGCAGGCTGTTCTCAGTAGAGAGCTAACTAGATTCAACTGTTGTGTAAATAAAGTATGTATGTAAAAGTTTAAAAAGGGAAAAGTAGTCATTCTACCTGCAGCACAGCCGATCAGTTCCAGTCAATCCACCAGGAAAGAGGTACACGGCTCGTGTTGTATGTAGTTCAGCCATGCCTAGACGGTCAATACCGTGGTTCGATCGCGTCCGCATTGTTACTTTGTGCCAGGAAGGGATCTCTACAAGGCAAGTGTCCAGGCGTCTCGGAGTGAATAAAAGCGATGTTGTTCTTACATAGAGGAGATACGGAAGGACACGAACTGTCGATGACATGCCTCGCTCAGGCGGCCCAAGGGCTACTACTGCAGTGGATGACTGCTACCTATGGATTATGCCTCTGAGGAATCCTGACAGCAATGCCACCATGTGGAATAATGCTTTTTGTGCAGCCACAGGACGTCGTTTTGCGTCTATAAGGGTGTACAGTAGGCTGCTTGATGCGCAAATTGACTCCCGACGTACATGGCGAGGTCCATCATTGTAACCACGACACCATGCAGTGTACACGTAGGCACAACAACATACCGAATGGACCGCTCTGGATTGGCATCACATTCTCTTCACCGAAGAGTGTCGCATATGCCTTCAACCAGACAATCGTCGGAGACGTGTTTGGAGGCAACCCGGTTAGTCTGAACGTCTTAGGCACACTGTCCAGCAGGGTGGTGATTCCCTGCTGTTATGGGCACTATGTTGGGCCGACATGGGTCGCTGGTGGTCGTCGAAGGCGCCATAATGGCTGTACGATACGTAAATGCCATCCTCCGACCGATAGTGCAACCACATCTGCAGCATACTGGCGTGGCATTCGTATTTATGGACGACAATTCGCGGCCCCATCGTGCATATCTTGTGAATGACTACCTTCAGGATAACGACATCGCTCGACTTAAGTGGCCAGCATGTTGTCCAGACATGAAGTTTATCGAAATGCCTGTGCAAGATTGAAAAGGGCTGTTTATGGACGAAGTAACCCCCCAACCACTCTGAGGGATCCACGCCGAACCGCCCTTTAGGAGTGGGACCAACAGTGCCTTGATGAACTTGTGGATAGTATGCCACGACGAATACAGGCATGCATCAATGCAAGAGGACGTGCTACTGGGTATTAGAAGTACCGTTGTGGCAATCTGGTCCATCACCTCTGAAGGTCTCGATGTATGGTGGTACAACGTGCAATGTGTGGTTTTCACGAGCAATAAAAAGGGTGGAAATGATGTTTACTTTGATCTCTATTCCTACTTCCTGTACAGGTCACGGAACTCGCGGAACCGAGGTGTTGCAAAACTTTTTTGATGTGTGTAGTATATAGAAAGTCACAATGTCCAACTTACGGGAATATTTCTGGAAAACACGTTCTTAATAGAAGCCTCACGTATGATTTATATTATGACGTCATACACGCGGTTAAGTAAAGCAGGAATGTTACATCACTGGTAATACTTGGTACCACTAAACATATGAAACAGTGCAGTATACTTTTACATAGCTAAACACGGTTTTGTTCCCGCAATCTGTTAACTTAAGTTCCCGTATTAAATGCCTTGTGCATCTGAGCATGGGCTATGAAATTGATAACTGATTTGTACTAACATAGAAAGTCACAATGTCCAACTTACGGGAATATTTCTGGAAAACACGTTCTTAATAGAAGCCTCACGTATGATTTATATTATGACGTCATACACGCGGTTAAGTAAAGCAGGAATGTTACATCACTGGTAATACTTGGTACCACTAAACATATGAAACAGTGCAGTATACTTTTACATAGCTAAACACGGTTTTGTTCCCGCAATCTGTTAACTTAAGTGCCCGTATTAAATGAATTGTACATTCAATTTGTCTTGCATTTTAATAGGATTTCCTTTTGTGGTCTTTGCTGTTTAAATACGTTTCCCTTGTTCATTCTGTAGCTATATCGGTAACATCTCTATAAATCAAGCATCATTTTATCCTTGTCTGCGACATTCATTTTCCATCTGAGCATGGGCTATGAAATTGATAACTGATTTGTACTAACATAGATTATAGTTTCAGAACATAACAGAAGTACTGACTTTTTTTGATACCAGTGTTATTGACAAATTCTGCTAGGGCACTATGGAGAATTTATTTAACACTAACACAGTAACACACAGAAACAATTTCGTATTGTGGAAACACTACATGTCTTCTATTACTATAGGTTTTTTCGTCTTAAGCTTACTGCATTTAAATAAAGAAAATTTTACTCAAGACGCGTTTCGCCTGTATTTACAAAGCATCTTCTGTCGCCATTCTGGAAATATGGAGACATATGTTTTCACATTTTGGTTTTTGTACAGTAAATAGTTTTTCCTTATGAAACTGATTTGAAACTTACTTACAGTGTTTCTATCTCTTATTTACATATTCTGCGAGCCGCTGCTTTTTCTTTCTTTGTTAGCGCAGGCTGAGGTCGAATGTAACTTCGTTGTGCATATACACTACGAAGTTTTTTGGCTATTTAGCACTTTATCCTACACTGGATTGGTATTATTTGCCATGCCCTTACTTTAGAAACAGAACTGCAGTTACATGTGTGGTTTTCAGAATATGTGAACAGGCAGTAGAAACACGGTAAGTAAATCTCACGCCAACCTGATACAGAAATACCTTTTCAGTCTACAACAAACAAAACGTACAAACATGTGTGAACATGAAACTTCCTGGCAGATTAAAACTGTGTGCCCGACCGAGACTCGAACTCGGGACCTTTGCCTTTTCGCGGGCACACAATTTTAATCTGCCAGGAAGTTTCATATCAGCGCACACTCCGCTGCAGAGTGAAAATCTCATTCTGGATGTGCGAACATATTTACAGAATAACCACAGAAGGTCCTTTGTAAATAAATGCGAAACTCTTCTGTGGTAAAATTCAATGTAATTAATTGCTGTAAGCTTTAGATGGAAAAGAAGATAGTCATTCAATATTTTTATGTCTTGTTGACTAGATAACAAGCTGCATGAAAATTGCCGCTATTCGAAAAAGCAGAAAGTCTTTAGCATTGAGTGAAATGTACCATAAAAGCTTACACTAAAAATAACATTTCGTTGTTGTTCATGATACTTCAACGAGAATCTCTCCTGTAATCTGGAAGAAAGGTTTCAAGCGCTGAAATAAAAATTTGGAACCTTCTAAGGGTAACCGGAGAGCGGCGTTGACCCATTATTCTGCAATACCTTTCTTTAAGTCCACTTTTCCTTATTGCTATTACGTGTCTGTCAAAACCCTCACACTCCACAAAATACCAAGCGATTTACATCACGTACGAGGCCTATTTCATGCGACAGAGTAGAGAACTGTTCGATAACCACAGTAAGTATCTATTGCGCAGAACATATACTTATGGTAGTGTAAACAACTGTAACGGCGACTCAATTACGTGAGCAGGACTCTTCGTCTGAAAGTTCTGAAAATTTCACACATTGAAAGAGCGTATGTTCTTCCGTTTGCGCTTTCATTTAGAGAAACTAGTGCTGCCAATCCCCAGCTTCCGCGGCGAGACCACAGCACTGCTCCTTGTAGAGGTTAACCATACAGACGCAAACGCACCTTCACTACTACTTTTATTTAGCATCACCAGAATGTGAACTCATGGACAGAGCAAAACCGGATATTATTCATTAAATATTGGATAATAGGTTGCTTGGGCGTGAAGGAGTGTTCTTATTGGGCTCTCGACTTGATGTACAGTTTACATATGGTTCAAATGGCTCTGAGCACTGTGGGACTAAACATCAGAGAGTCCCCTAGAACTTAGAGCTACTTAAACCTAACTAAACTAAGGACAACACACACATCCACGCCCGAGGCAGGATTCGAACCTGCGACCGTAGCGGTCGTGCGGTTCCAGACTGTAGCGCCTTTAACCGCTCGGCCACTCCGGCCGGCAGTCAACACATGGGGACGCCTGCAGGACAACAACCATCTGCACGAACAGTTCGACGACGTTTGCAGCAGCATGGACTATCAGGTCCGAGACCATGGCTGCCGTTACCTTGACGCTGCATCACAGACAGGAGCGCCTGCGATGGTGTACCCTACGACGAACCTGGGTGCACTAACGGAAAAACATCATTTTTTCGGATGAATCCAGGTTCTGTTTACAGCCTCATCAAGGCCGCATCCGTGTTCAGCGACATCGCGGTGAACGCACATTTGAAGCGTGTATTCGTCATCACCATAATGGCGTATCACCCGGCGTGATGGTATGGGGTGCCATTGGTTACACGTCTCGGTCACCTCTTGTTCGCACTGACGGCACTTTGAACAGTGGACGTTACATTTCTGATATGTTACGACCCGTGGCTCTACCCTTCATTCGATCCCTGCGAAATCCTACATTTCAGCAGGATAATGCACGACCGCATGTTGCAGGTCCTTTCTGGATACAGAAAATGTTCGACTGCTGCCCCGGCCAGCATTTTCTCGAGATCTCCCACCAACTTTAAACGTCTGGTGTATGGTGGCCGAGCAACTGGCTCGTCACAATACGCCAGTCGCCACTCTTGATGAACTGTGGTATCGTGTTGAAGCTGCATGGGCAGCTGCACCTATACACGCCATCCAAGCTCTGTTTGACTCAATGAACAGCCGTATCAAGGCCGTTATTACGGCCGAAGGTGGTTGTTCTGGGTACTGATTCCTTGAAAATGTAATCACATATCAGTTCTACTATAATATATTTGTCCAACGAATACCCGTTTTTCATCTGTATTTCATTTTGGTGTTGTAATTGTAATGGCCAGTAGTGTACTTGTAGAACGTCATCCTAAAACTCAGTACTGATGCTGTCAAAGTCTTCGACTGAACTGCGGCCGACAGGGATGGGCGGCTGATCAAAGCTGTGCTGAACTCTGTCTTGCAGGAAATGTGCCGCTGCCCGTTCTTTCCATTTGTGCGCGGGCCAGAGCCTTGTTGATGCCATTTGGTGGCGTTGCGCTCGGTGTGCAGTCGATGCCTTACGACTGCTCATTTCTTCCCCCCCCCCCCTCCTCCCCTCTCCAACTCCACCTGCAAATGCCGTATCGTTGTTGTCTAGGGAGCTGCCTTTCGACAATGGGGGAGGCTGGAAGCTGCGTGGCATGAGGACTCGGGAGATGCGTCTGGGACCGACGCCGAGTGCCCGGCAGCGCGCCGGCATCCGACCTATCTATGAGGGTAATGTCGGTCGGAAACCCTCAAAAATGTACCCACCGACTTCTTGAGCCGGACCGACGAAAAACGGCGAGGGCGGCGATGACGACGGTGGCAAAGATGACGAGGACGACGCCGCCGGGTCCACGATGGACAAATGCCGGGAAGCTGAGTTGCTTCGACGGCGTAATCGATGGGTCCAGCTCCATCGGTTCCAAAGGTGGTGCCGAAGAGACCCCCGGGAACGGCCCGGCCGTATCGCAAGATCCCGTTAGGATGTGAATCTGGGGACCGAAAAACTGCTGGAAAAATCTCGCAATGGACAAGCATGACTCCTGTTGTAGTGGTGGCACAGCAACCGAATAGGACCTTGAATAAAATACATCCAAGCTCTCAGATTTCGAAGACTCGTTCCTCTCTCCCAGCCCGATACGACCAAAATCTCTGAAATGAGTATAATCATTAGGCGCAAAGCGATACTCGCGAGGCGTGGGAGGCGCCGTGGGGTTCGATGGGTGCAGCAACTGGAGCAGTGTATGGTGATGCTGGCCATGTAGAAACTCCGACGGCGACATGGCGTCGCGGGGCTGGGAGCGGTACGTTGCAAAAAAGAGCAGCAGCGGCTGCTCCCGTGTGTGGGAGACGCGTAATTTGTTCTTCTGTTGCTTGGACGTACGCACAAATTGTTTAGCTTCTCCATTCGGCTGAGGATGAAACGGAGCAAAGGCAAGGTCAGTGATACCATTGGTTGTACAAAATTGTTCGATTTCCTGAACCGTAAACTGTGGTCCGTTGTCTTTCCAAGCAAAAAACAGATGATACAGCAACATAGTCGAGTTAATGGACATTGCAAACCTGTATTTGCAAAGTGAATCCACAGCAATAAGGCAACGAGTGCTCCAAAAGGGCCCAGAAAAGTCAATATACATTCTTTGCCAGGGCGATTAAGTCTCTGGTCGAGATGAAAATGGTTGAGGTGGCGCCGACAATTTTCAGCACAATCGTGACACTGTGACGTCATCTCTTCAGTGTGGGCGATCATTCCCAGCCTAATATAGCGCCATCGCGCTTACTGTTTTGTGCCTACAATTCCCCAAAGTCCTTGGTATACCGATCGCTACATATCTTTTCCAACACTGTACCAATAATCAAAGGCAGTTGTCCAGGGTCAATCTGCAATATAATCATTCCTTGCTGGACCGAGAGGCTATGCCGACACGCAAAATATCGACGCACAAAAGATTTCTGAAAGGTTTTCACTGAACGAGACCGACCAGCACAGACGTAGTGCAAAACAAGGTTTAAGCCAGGGTCTGCTTCTGTGGCCTGAGCAATTTTTCAGTAGTACAGTGGCAAAATCAGTTCAGTGTTCTGCACCTCGACCTGACAACAAGACGCGGCAATAGATCGAATTCAGATTCAGGACAAACAGGAAAGCGAGAAAGGCTGTTTCGTACAGGTACTATGCCAATAACAAAGCCCAGCTTCGTAGCTCCCGAAACATGCATGGCGGAACTTGTTTAGGCGGATGAAACAAAGACTGAACTAACGTATGGTCCGGCATTAGATAAAACTTCCTACCAAACAGATAATGGTGAAACATTTTCATACCACAGATATTAGCGAGCGCTTCGTTCTCGATTTGGGAAAATTGATATTAAGTCTTGGTCAACAACTTGAATTGAAAACACTCGACCTGTTCTGTGAACCAAATCTGTGAGAAAGCACAACTTCAATTCCGTACGAAGAAACGTCTACTGCCAAAACCACAGGCTTAGCGAAATCGAAATGAACAAGGTATCTCTCACTCAAAAAGGCATTTTTTTTTTTGTTTCTGGCATGCATCCTGACACAAATTAGCCCAAAGAAAGGCAAATATTTCCGACGCAAACGATGCAACGGAGCCGCTGCCTGTGCTGAATTGGATATAAAGCGGATTTGTATGTCAACTTACCGAGGACTGACTGGCATTAGGGCACGTACCGCGGGGCAGGAAGGTTCCAGAGGGTCAAAGAACGTAAGTGAAGGGTTGAACACTTTGGTTGTTAAGAACATGGCCTAAGTACGGAACTTCAGTCTGAAAAAAAGCAAATTTGTCGAGGCGAGACTTCAAACCTGCAGCTGAAAGTAACTGAAAAAGCTTTAGAAGGTTCTGTTACGTTCCTCCGGTGTATGTCCTCACACCACAATGTTGTCCAAGTAATGTGAACAGAATAGATCTTTTGCAGCAGGCTGTTTTAAGTAGCGTTGGGATACGACAGGTGTGGAAGCGCTGTTGACGGGTAAGCGCAAAAATTTGAACTATCCCAGATGTCAGTTGGCCACAAACACTTTCTGAGACTCCTTATCTAGTGGAATTTTACAAATACTCGTCAGATAAGAGAACTTTAGTAAAACAGCAGCATTCACCAAGCCTTTCCATTAATTAATAATATATATATTTACAATTTATTTAAATTCAACACAAAGACGAGGTCTTCGAAAAGGCTTTGGTATGGTGACGAAGCAAGAAGCTGTTTGACTAGTCTGGATAGTAACAATAACACCATTGTCTTGCCGATCTTCAAGTCCATTTGCAACATTGATTTGAAGTGCATGAGGGACGGGTTGCGCACGAAAAACTTAGGTTACGCAGCGTCCCTCATTGTGATGTGCACCACAAAATTATTTCCCCTGCCGACTTGTTCAGAAATAAACCAGTAAACTCCGCAATCAAATGGCTTACACTGTCTTTTTGATTGAATGCAAAAACGGAAAGGACATTGGCTTGCTGAAGACGAAGAGCAAACAAATCAAATGAATCTAACTCAATAATATTTTCATAGTGTCGCTAATGCAAAAATATACATGCCACTCTTCTGGTGCGAGCCCGGAACGTGTTAGGCAACCTACATGTACCAACACTGTTATTTTATATGCAGTGACCTGCGTGCAAGATGTTGTCAGCTGTGGCGAGCACAACTGCTCATAAGTTCCACGAATGTGTCGAAAGCGCCAGTGTATATCTGCAGTCGCACACAACGTCCGGCTGTCATTAAGTTCACAAACAGTTTGTTTGACTGTGTTGCACAGCACTTGGGTGGAGTGAAACAACATCCTGAATTTGGTCATTACTAGTATCAGCAGCCGATTTAAAAAAAAAAAAAAAGAAACAGTGAGAGATAAGGTGCTCCGCGCTTGCGAGAGCAAATATGGGTAGAGTTCTTTTTCTGTGGAAAGCACACAGATTTTATATGACCTTACTTTCCACAAACAAAGCAAGTCACATTTCACGGAGGGCAATTTTGGGTTTTATGTGTAGAGAAGCAACACGAACATGATTTCACAGCAGACATGTGTGCTGCTATTTGTTCACTCTTTCCTTGCGCAGCGGCCTGTTTCCATGTGTTGGTTGGTCGCAGGGCCATACTTGGTTGTCACTTCCTGTTACACTGCAAATGTGAGCTACCTCAAAGTTTTTCATGGCACCATCACACGAGTCGTGATGTTCAATAATTTGCGACACTTGTTTTAGAGTAGGATCAGAATGTTTGAGGATTAGTTCGCCAAACCCACTGTCTGGCACATTGTACGTAATTGCATCATGAATCATTGCGTCACTACAGTACTGTCCACAGCTACATTGGAAAGACAATGTCGTGTCAGACCCTGAAGTTCAGGGACCGATTGACGGTTTGTCTGTTCTGGCTTTTTCTGCAATCAAAAGATTTTGTAACGAGCTGCAGAAATCTGTATCTGACCCTCTCAGTATGTTGTGAGGCGTGAGACGAAGTCTTAAAACCCTAGCAACTCCTTCCTACTAGTCGGGAATAACTTTCGAGTAAGGCGGTAATCCACTGATCTGGCCATCGACAAGAAATAAGAAAGTTTCACAGTACCTCGTACCAGTACCTATTAGTCGGGAATAACTTTCGAGTAAGGCGGTAATCCACTGATCTGGCCATCGACAAGAAATAAGAAAGTTTCACAGTACCTCGCACCTGATGTGCAGCACAATGAGTGTTTAAGTGGGTGTAATATTCATTCCATTCCTCTTGTTTTTCATTGAAAGCTCGGAACGGTGGTATGCATGGAGGCGGTGCTGTAGATGTGGGCTCCCCGTCGTGGCAGAGTTAATGCAACAACGGCTTGCGCATTAATGAGCGGGTGAAATTCCGTCATCATCTGCGACATTTGGTAGTTCTGAAACTGAATGAACTGCATTAGACCAAAGCTAGCAGCAGCTGGAGGGGTTGGTCCAGTGGTGTAGAAGGCGGAATAGAGGCCATTTTAATGACAGGAGTGTCGCCACAACTTAAAAATAATGCAAATACAAAAAAAGGAGCGTTGCGGCTAGTCTGCAGGAAAGAATACAATTAGTAGCAATGCCCTTCTGAATGAAAAGAGCTAAATATTAGTAATGTGCTCCGACGGAGTGGCGAAGAGCTAAGGCTGCGTTGGTTCTGTTTTCCTCGTCGCCAGATGTTGCGTCGGCTAGTGTGGGATTCAGAACTGACTCCAGCAACGGAGGAGAGAAGTTGCAATGGCCAGTGGCAGGAAATCAAAATGATCTTCACATAATATCGTTAAACGTATAGAATACTTTATTTCTAGAGGGGAAAGAAACATAACTTCTTATGAGGTGGCTTTATGTACTTCTCATGTTCGTACATGCAATTACTTTTCACTATTACTACTCGTAGAGCACAGGCTAAGTATAGACTTCCCAATACTCAGTACTGATGCTCTCAAAGTCTGTTAACAAACTTGGGCCGACAGGGATATTCGGTTGGTTGAGTCAGCTATGACACGGGGCGCTGAGCTCTTTGGCTCACTAGAGAGCCTGTATAGGGAGAGAGTGGCCAACCGGACGATACGGCGGTCATTTTTCTGCCAAACTGCGGGCGGGGCTTTTGAATGGCCAGTAGTGGAGTAGTGGAGTACACACTCACCGAATCAAAAGCACAAGACAATATGGCGAAATCATTCGTTAAATGCCATTGTTTATAAGAATAATGTGTTACAATAATTTCCACACAGCCAATTTACAGGTCTGTTTTCAAATTTAACTATGTATATTGCAAGTTGTTTTATATGTAGTGAAAAGCAAAAACGACTTACTTTGCATAGATAGGAGTACTTGGATGGTTTCCACAAGGCTCAAGTTTGATTTATGTCAGCCCTGTTGACTGTGACTGCCCACTGCTTTCGTCTTCCTTCATTGCGTGGAAATGCTAACATGCGAAATCCACCTTCGCCTCTATTGGAACAACCAAATGCAGCACAACCTGGCATCGTTTACGAACGTCTGCAGAACGAATTACAGATGTCAAAAACAATACTGTACAATTACTAACGTGTTTACTTCAAACATGCAGGCCTACCGACTTCACCACAAAACGCTTCATTATTTCAACTCGTATTTAAGATCGCAAACGCTAATTACGTACTAAAAACGATATACAACTACATCGAACATGCACGCACAACGCATAACAAGTCTCTCAACAAGTCAAATACCTTTTAATCGTTTCCAAAAGTCCTCTGAACTTCAATTCAACTCAAAAGCACGGCGTACATAGGAAGAGCGAGACACGTTTGGCGCCATTTTTCTGCCAAAGCTAATCAACCAATCACGGGCAACTTCACCTGTGGCCACTCTCTCCCTATATAGGCTCTCCATGGCTCACCAGAGGTGTGGCGCTGCAAGCACCTTCCATTGGCGAATGTTTCAGCGCTTTCTCGATGCGATATCGCGGCGCTACGCCGGTCGGTGCCCAGATGATGCTTTAGGACTGCACAATCGCTGCAGTACAATTAGCCAATAAATCGCAATAACCATAATAGTGGAAAGCTAGAATTACGTTACGCATAATCTCACAACTTGAACTCCAGAACGGGAATGACTATCTAGGCATAAACAAATAGTAAACGGGGTTCCAACACATAGAATGAAAACTTTTTTTCTGTAACCATTAAAAACTGGACACATGTTGTATCGAATGCTTTATCTGAGATAGCCGGCCGGTGTGGCCGTGCGGTTCTAGGCGCTTCAGTCTGGAACCGCGTGACCGTTACGGTCGCAGGTTCGAATCCTGCATCGGGCATGTATGTGTGTGACGTCCTTAGGTTAGTTAGGTTTAAGTAGTTCTAAGTTCTAGGGGACTGATGACCGCAGATTTTAAGTCCCATAGTGCTCAGAGCCATTTCTTTAAATCTGTGAGAGTTTATGCTACTGCCACACCCTGTATACAGGCCAGAAAACTTTGAGGTAGTACCCAACGAAACAAGAAAAATAATTCCAATAACCATGGGCACAGAGACACATACTTTCAGAGATAAACAGGTGTTTACAGGAACGGCTGCGCGACTGTTGCCTGCGGATATTGGTACAGTCGTTGCACTGGCGCTCCAACACAAGGATCGGCAGGGCGTTATGTCGTCTGCTTCGCAGTACTCTTCCTACAATTAGATGGTCTGCAGCCAGTTGTGTGGTTCGAGTCGTGTTGTAGGCTACGTTAGTTTTCGTCATGTTTGTGCGCTTTATTGTACAGTAACGTCAACCCTGGGTTCATGTCATGGTATTTTACATTCTTAAAAGCTCTGATTCACTTATGTGTTTACTGCTCTGTTTGTACACACAAATGGTATAGTTAATATACATTTTCTGTCTTCCATTACGTATTAGCAATGGAAGCCTCTACTCAATAATGGAAACAGCGGGTATGATCTTCTGCTGTGGTTTAGCAAATGGACGTACCATGCGAGCCCGTCCCTCCTAAGCTGAAAATTATCCACAGCACAGAGTGCCCGCTGATAAGCTATTGGGCAGACTTTTCCAGCGTCTGAGGGGCACAGTTACCATTGCATCCCAGAAGACTGACAGTGGAAGGCCCCGCACAATTAGCGCGCCTGACATGGAGGAGTGTGTGCTTCATTCGGTGGAAGAAACCCTGGGACGATTAGTAGCAGCAGAAGGCGTGACTCATTTTCTTATCTTTGGGGAGGGGGGAAGGGGTATATCATGAACAATTTCTGTACCCATATTATCTAAGCACTTTCAGGCCATAAGGCCACAGGGTCATCATGCCAGGCGGCGGTTCTGTAAATGGCAGATGCAGACGTGGGCCGCAAATCTACTGTTCACATCCTAGGTTTCATTTACGTATGAGTCAGGGTTGGTTCAAATGGTTCAAATGGCTCTAAGCGCTATGGTACTGAACATCGGACGTCATCAGTCCCCTAGACTTAGAACTACTTAAACCTAACCAACCTAGGGACATCACACACATCCATGTCCGAGGCAGGATTCGAACCTGCCACCGTAGCAGCAGCGCGATTCCGAACTTAAGCACCTAGAACCTCTCCACCACTGCGGCCGGCGAGGCAGGGTTTACAAGAAATTGTTTTTTGAATATGCTTAACCATCATGAATGGGCAGATGTAAATCCCCACGCAATTCAGGAACGAGGGCATCAACACTGATTCTCAATTAATGTATGGGCAAGAGTACTTGGCGATAGATTAATAAGGCCATATGTGCTACCACTGAGGTTAAATGGGGTGCACTATCCGGACTTCCTCATTAATGTATTGCCTACCTTGCTGGAAGCTGTGCCTTTGCATCATTCAAACGTCAGGCATGATGGCGCAACACCACACTTTCGTCAGAATGTGCAGAAATATCTGACGCAGACGTTTCAGGGCCTGCTCGTTCCACAGACCTCGCTACCATGGACTTCTAGTAAAGAGACACTTGATGGACTTCGTCTACGGCATGCCAATCAACGATATGAGGACACTACAGGGTCGGGTCCTCAATGCATGCCTCTGGGTGTAACAACCACCATGTCAGGGTGCATTATTCCTTACGCCGGAGAGAAGAGAGATGCAGTGTTATGAGTGGAAGCCACCTTGACCACCTTCTGTAAACACATGTTTATCGCAGTAAGTACGCATTTCTGGACCTCGTTTATTGCACTTATATCAGAAAGTATGCATTTCCGGACCCAGGTTTGCTGGACTTATCTCAGAAAGTATGCATATCCGGCCCCACGTTTATTGGATTTATCTCAAAAAGTATGCATTTCGAGACCTCTGTTGAATGAATTTATTTTTCTTGTTTCGATGAGAACTACCACCTCATAAAGTATTCGACACTTGTCTTTTAACTCCTTTGTTAGTTACCCTGTGCTAATGGGTTGATCACAAATGTCATAGCACGAATTCCCAGTTCCAAGCGATAAACAGTGGCGCATTCTTACGGCCGACATATCGTTCTTTTGTGACGCCACCAATTTCATTCCTCATTTCGACACCTAATACAAAATTGTATTTTTCATTTTTACCTTAATGGACCAACAAAAATTTAATATTCACTGCATTTTATACTTTTGTTGTCTAGTTTTACATTTTCGTCTATCTAAAACATCTCTGCGTGATCTATGAGTTTTCTCAGGCGATTTCCTTTATAGTTTATGGTACAAATTCACTGTAGATGTTGCCTTAAGCCCAATCATCAGAGGTAAAACTAAACTATTTGTATATCTACATCTATACTCAGCAACCCACCTTGTATTGTGTGGCGGAGAGTACTTTGTGCACCACTGCTACCATCCCTGTTGTAGTCCAGAATCATGCACAGGGAGAAAAACGGCTGAAGAACCTCCGTGTCACCTTTTCGCAAGGTATATCTAGGACGATGCAATATATTGGCTGACCCTACTAAGTTAGTACGCTCCCGTAATTTTAACAGTAAACAACACCGAACCCACAAATCCTCTCTTGCAGCGAGCGCCACTGAAGCTGGATGAGAATTTCCATTAAGTGTCCGCGCATAGTGCACGATCAGTAACATAACACTGTTCCTTCTATCTAAAAACACTATGCAAACTGCACACTGCAACGCAATGGGAGGTGCATGGTGTCAGATACCAATTTTTCCAGTTTCATTCGCATGCGGGGCGCTGGAGAATTTTTGAATTATTGCTTAAATGTATCTCTGCCTGCAGTAATTAATCTATGAACTACTTTTAAATCTTATCTGATAATATTTCTGCTGATTATTTTCAGCGAGTAATTCATTATAAGTCTGAGTTTATTGTTACTATCTGACGAGGATTTTTCAAGTGAATCTCAAATCTAATGGCACGGAGCACTATGGGACTTAACATCTGAGGTCATCAGTCCCATAGAACTTAGAACTACTTAAACCTAACTAACCTAAGGACACCACACACATCCATGCCCAAGGCAGGAATCGAACCTGCGACCGCAGCGGTCGCGCGGTTCCAGACTGAAGCGCCTAGAACCACTCGGCCACTCCGGCCGGCTTAGATTTCTTCATTTGGTAGTCAACTGTGTATTTCTGCACCAATTTATTATCTCAGTGATGATGGAGATGGGAAAATGTATCGATCTGAGGCAAGGCACCCTGTTCCGAAAACGACGGAATCATAATTTAAATCAGAAAATCGTTCCCGTACCGCTGACTGGAGAATACATGTTGGCTGCTGCTACTGTTATTGCTAAGATTGTAGGGCAGGCAGTCCCGACGAACACTGCGATGTAGTGGTTTCAATAATAACTCAATTAATCCATGCAAATAGTATACTGTTTACGAACACGAGCAATCCTGGTGTGCAATGTTTGTACTGTAGTTGGCTGCAGCATACTAACGTCTATAAGCCCTAACCAAATTGAGTTACACCCTGTGATGAAATTTGCAGATATGATTTTCGTGGATGGGGAAGCAAATGGAAACGGCAGGGAAGCAAAAATGTTATCTATTAACATCTCCAATATTTTATCACAGCTTTTTCTTTGACGTTGTACACTTTGATAGGTGTTTTGGGGTTTGCCACCTGAAGGGGAAAGTCATACAATATTTGTACCCGTCGGCCACATTACTTTTGCAAATGGAAACGTATCTTAAGTGTAACTGTTTGTACTATGTCGTATTTTGGAGTTGTTAATGACGCTGATGAGAGGGAAAGCAAACGCTGAAACCATTTGTGGCTACATAGGCCACTCAGAAACAGACCAGGGAGCAGTACCGCTTAAAATTCCCATCTGACCAATAGATCACTCCTTATGTGACACTGCTGAAAAAATTGTCATTTAATTGAACCAATTGGTACAAAGACCGTTGATAAGTTTTGGGTCACCACATCTGGGCCTCTTGTCAGACAAACGCCGCCGATGGAAACTCATACCACCATCACCATTCAAAACCACTTCCTGAGTCGAAAGCCACAGCACAAGCGAGCGTTACCACTATCATGACTACGAATATGACTACGAAGTCTTTCGCGACGGAGTCCTTGCATAAAAAGTTCTCGGTTTACTTGCCGCGTCAAATTTGGATAAAATCCCAAGCTTTCGATGACTACCTCCATCATCTTCGTCAGGGGTAAAACTGACTGTCGTGGACCGGTGAGGCTTACGCTTTTATAAGCAGTGGACGGCTTCTACTATCGTCTACGAATAATGGTGAATTTTTGAATCAAGCGTGACTATTGACGTAAGATTTTGTTCAGCCCACCTTTAATTGACGGTAGCCACCACAGTTCGATATGATTTTCTACACATCTGTTTCTTAAGAGATTATATTGTACCAACAATCTCAGCCTCCGTAGCTGAGTGGTGAGAGTAGATGGCTGCCTTGCAGAGGACCCAGGTTTGATTCCTTGTACTGCCAAGGACTTTTCCTTAATTGGAGGACTGATATGAGGTGCCTTCAGCCTCATGATATCAATTGACGAGCTACTTGACCGAGTATTAGCGGGTCACAATCTCGAAAATCTACGCGGTGTGCTGTTCACATTCCACTCCATAGACCATCTGCGTGACGTCTCTAAGCGGAGGATGACTCAGAGGCCAGTAAAAATCCTTTGGTCCCTTACAGCTTCGCGAGCAGCTCGGCTTTAGTATCCCCTCATCCTCGATTCCTACATAATTGCTCTCCCATGTATCAAAAAGCTCCGAACGTCTTACTAATTTCTTTCGGAAGTCTCTAAGTGCTTTCATTTTCACGCTGGATGAGTTTACTCTGTGTAATTTGAGCTCTGTTTTAAGAAAATGTAGTTTTTCATGCGTCTCATTGCTTGTGACGCCGTAATCCTAGACTATAATTTGTGCAGTGATGAAGTTTGCGCATTGATTAGTAAAGGCGGCAGTCAAATTAAAATCGATCACCCGCCACAACGGCACTACAAAATGTTTCCATTCAAAAGTAATCACCACACGCGTTAAAACATAAATTCGTGTTTTGCAGAAGGCGGTCGGGTGCTGACGGATCCACAACCACATTCATTCTGGCACTCCATCGTTCTACTTAAACCGATGACCACGCATATCTTTCTTCAGGTCACCGAAGACGTGAAAATCACGCGGCGAATGTTACGTGCCGTACGGAGGATGTTACAGTGTTTCCTAGGCAAATCGCTGAAGCGTAACCTTCGTCCGATTATTAGTGGTGGGGCTGGTGCTATCTTACAATAGGATGATTCCGTCCGACAGCAGTCCTTGGCGTTTCGAAGACTATTATTTTCAGGAACTGCGACGCGCCATTAAGTCAAAAGGCCCAGGAATGCTGTCGAACGAAGTCATCCTATTGCACGATAGCGCCGATCGGACGGAGGCTAGGCTTCAGCGATTACGGCCAGCCGTTGTGGACGAGCGGTTCTAGGCGCTTCAGTCCGGAACTGCGCTGCTGCTACGGTCGCAGATTCGAATCTCGCCTCAGGCATGGATGTGTGTGATGTGCTTAGGTTAGTTAGGTTTAAGTGGTTCTAAGTCTAGAGGACCGATGACCTCAGATGCTAAGTCCCGTAATGCTCAAAGCCATTTGAACCATTTCTCAGCGATTAGGTTGGGAAACCCTGCAGCATCCTCCGTAGAGCCTCGATCTTTCACCGTGTGACTTTCATATCCCTGGCTACCTGATGAAAGATATGCATTGACATTGGTTTCCATCGGACGAGGGACTGCGAGAGTGGATGTTGTTATGCATTCCTCAAAGTCCGGCTGCGTTCCACGGAACAAGAACTGATCGTCTCGTCTCCAAGTGGGGTAAATGCCTTAAAGCGTGTGGTAATCACTTTTGAATGGAAATGGTCCATTACCCCGCTGTGGCGGGTTTCGGTTTTCATTTGACTGCCCGTCATGTATGTGGATACTGTTAGCAAAATGTGTTGCGAAGAGAATTAACAGTAAAGAAGTAATAAATTGTAACTTCATGACTGAGGCTGAATTTTACCCGCCCGGTTAGCCTAGAGCGCTAATGCGCTGCTTCCTAGACTCGGGTAGGGACGCTAGCCCCGGATCGAATCCGCCCGGAGGATTACCGACGTCGGCCAGTGTGCCGGCCAGCCTGGATGTTGTTTCTAGGTGGTTTTCCACATCCCATAAGGTGGATTCCGGGCTGGTCCCCACGTTCCGCCCCAGTTGCATGACTCGCAGATATCTGAACACGTTCGCACTATTCCATGGATTACACTAGACGCAGACAGCTGCTGTGTACTAAATCCGTCCCGGGGGGTAAGTGGTGGAGGCAGGAAGGTCATCCGACCACCCCTTAAAATTAAAATTGCCAATGTGTCCTAACCATGCCGACCCTTCGAAACCGCGGGACAGGGTACCAGTAAAAGATAGAAAGCCTGATGCTGAATTTTATTACATGAACAGCAAACGTAGTAAGTAGAAAATTTCCACGTTTATTATTTTGTGGTGACGGCAGAGAGTGGCTTCAGCGAGAAAAAGTTACGATAATGTTTGAGATTATGAGTAAAGTTTGTGGCAAGTCGTTAAGTGCTCCCACCATCAAATACTGAATTCATACAGTCTGGGTAATTTTCGTGCTGGAATTTACACTCCCTCAAGACGTATACACAGCTCCTTTAATACCTGTCTTACTGTGATTATGGGTTTGAAGGGAACAAACTGCTTCTTTAATTCACAGCAAAATGACGTAAAAAATGAAATTAAAAAAGGAGTGTTGTCATCTCCGCGGTCTGTGACTATGTCATCGTCGTAGAAAGTGTGAAAGGCAGTAGCGTTAGCCAGATAGTTAAATTGACAGAAAACCCAGGCAGCTAAAATCAGCAGTTGGTCAGTAGTCACACCAAGAAGGATCGTCACAGTGAATTCAACTAAAGCCGGACTAGAAACTAAAATGAGGTGATAAAACGCAGGCTGTTCTCAGTAGAGAGCTAACTAGCTTCAACTGTTGTGTAAATAAAGTATGTATGTAAAAGTTTAAAAAGGGAAAAGTAGTCATTCTACCTGCAGCACAGCCGATCAGTTCCAGTCAATCCACCAGGAAAGACGTACACGGCCCGTGTTGTATGTAGTTCAGCCATGCCTAGACGGTCAATACCGTGGTTCGATCGCGTCCTCATCGTTACTTTGTGCCAGGAAGGGCTCTCAACAAGGCAAGTGTCCAGGCGTCTCGGAGTGAATAAAAGCGATGTTGTTCGGACATAGAGGAGATACGGAAGGACACGAACTGTCGATGACATGCCTCGCTCAGGCCGCCCAAGGGCTACTATTGCAGTGGATGACTGCTACCTATGGATTATGCCTCTGAGGAATCCTGACAGCAATGCCACCATGTGGAATAACGCTTTTTGTGCAGCCACAGGACGTCGTTTTGGGTCTCGAAGTGTGTGCAGTAGGCTGCTTGATGCGCAACTTCACTCCCGACGTACATGGCGAGATCCATCATTACAACCACGACACCATGCAGTGTACACATAGGCGCAACAACATACCGAATGGACCGCTCAGGATTGGCATCACATTCTCTTCAACGAAGAGTGTCGCATATGCCTTCAACCAGACAATCGTCGGAGACGTGTTTGGAGGCAACCCGGTTAGTCTGAACGTCTTAGGCACACTGTCCAGCAGGGTGGAGATTCCCTGCTGTTATGGGCATTATGTTGGGCCGACATGGGCCGCTGGTGGTCGTCGAAGGCGCCATAGTGGCTGTACGATACGTGAATGCCCTCCTCCGACCGATAGTGCAACCAAATCTGCAGCATATTGGCGTGGCATTCGTATTTATGGACGACAATTCGCGGCCCCATCGTGCATATCTTGTGAATGACTACCTTCAGGATAACGACATCGCTTGACTTAAGTGGCCAGCATGTTCTCCAGACATGAAGCCTATCGGAATGCCTGTGCAAGATTGAAAAGGGCTGTTTATGGACGAAGTCACCCCCCAACCACTCTGAGGGATCCACGCCGAACCGCCCTTTAGGAGTGGGACCAACAGTGCCTTGATGAACTTGTGGATAGTATGCCACGACGAATACAGGCATGCATCAATGCAAGAGGACGTGCTACTGGGTATTAAAGGTAGCGTTGTGGCAATCTGGTCCATCACCTCTGAAGGTTTCGATGTATGGTGGTACAACATGCAATGTGTGGTTTTCACGAGCAATAAAAAGGGTGGAAATGATGTTTATTTTGATCTCTATTCCTACTATCTGTACAGGTCACGGAACTCGCGGAACCGAGGTGTTGCAAAACTTTTTTGATGTGTGTAGTATACAGAAAGTCACAATGTCCAACTTACGGGAATATTTCTGGAAAACACGTTCTTAATAGAAGCCTCACGTATGATTCATATTATGACGTCATACACGCGGTTAAGTAAAGCAGGAATGTTACATCACTGGTAATACTTGGTACCACTAAACATATGAAACAGTGCAGTATACTTTTACATAGCTAAACACGGTTTCGTTCCCGCAATCTGTTAACTTAAGTGCCCGTATTAAATGCCTTGTACATTCAATTTGTCTTGCATTTTAATAGGATTTCCTTTTGTGGTCTTTGCTGTTTAAATACGTTTCCCTTGTTCATTCTGTATCTATATCGGTAACATCTCTATAAATCAAGCATCATTTTATCCTTGTCTGCGACATTCATTTTCCATCTGAGCATGGGCTATGAAATTGATAACTGATTTGTACTAACATAGATTATAGTTTCAGAACATCACACATTTGATACCAGTGTTATTGACAAATTCTGCTAGGGCACTATAGAGAATTTATTTAACACTAACACAGTAACACACAGAAACAATTTCGTATTGTGGAAACACTACATGTCTTCTATTACTATAGGTTTTTTCGTCTTAAGCTTACTGCATTTAAATAAAGAAAATTTTACTCCAGACGCGTTTCGCCTGTATTTACAAAGCATCTTCTGTCGTCATTCTGGAAATATGGAGACATATGATTTCACATTTTGGTTTTTGTACAGTAAATAGTTTTTCCTTATGAAACTGATTCGAAACTTACTTACAGTGTTTCTATCTCTTATTTACATATTCTGCGAGCCGCTCCTTTTTCTTTCTTTGTTAGCGCAGGCTGAGGTCGAATGTAACTTCGTTGTGCATATACACTACGAAGTTTTTTGGCTTTTTTGCACTTTATCCTACACTGGATTGGTATTATTTGCCATGCCCTTACTTTAGAAACAGAACTGCAGTAACATGTGTGGTTTTCAGAATATGTGAACAGGCAGTAGAAACACGGTAAGTAAATCTCACGCCAACCTGATACAGAAATACCTTTTCAGTGTACAACAAACAAAACGTACAAACTTGTGTGAACATATTTACAGAATAACCACAGAAGGTCCTTTGTAAATAAATGCGAAACTCTTCTGTGGTAAAATTCAATGTAATTAATTGCTGTAAGCTTTAGATGGAAAAGAAGATAGTCATTCAATATTTTTATGTCTTGTTGACTAGATAACAAGCTGCATGAAAATTGCCGCCATTAGAAAAAGCAGAAAATTTTTAGCATTGAGTGAAATGTACCATAAAAGCTTACACTAAAAATAACATTTCGTTGTTGTTCATGATACTTCAACGAGAATCTCTCCCGTAATCTGGAACAAAGGTTTCAAGCGCTGAAACAAAAATTTGGAACCTTCTAAGGGTAACCGGAGAGCGGCGTTGACCCATTATTCTGCAATACCTTTCTTTAAGTCCACTTTTCCTTATTGCTATTACGTGTCTGTCAAAACCCTCACACTCCACAAAATACCAAGCGATTTGCATCACGTACGAGGCCTATTTCATGCGACAGAGTAGAGAACTGTTCGATAACCACAGTAAGTATCTATTGCGCAGAACATATACTTATGGTAGTGTAAACAACTGTAACGGCGACTCAATTACGTGAGCAGGAAACTTCGTCTGAAAGTTCTGAAAATTTCACACATTGAAAGAGCGTATGTTCTTCCGTTTGCGCTTTCATTTAGAGAAACTAGTGCTTGCCAATCCCCAGCTTCCGCGGCGAGACCACAGCACTGCTCCTTGTAGAGGTTAACCATACAGACGCAAACGCACCTTCACTACTACTTTTATTTAGCATCACCAGAATGTGAACTCATGGACAGAGCAAAACCGGATATTATTCATTAAAGATTGGATAATAGGTTGCTTGTGCGTGAAGGAGTGTTCTTATTGGGCTCTCGACTTGATGCACAGTTTACATATGGTTCAAATGGCTCTGAGCACTGTGGGACTAAACATCTGAGAGTCCCCTAGAACTTAGAGCTACTTAAACCTAACTAACCTAAGGACAACACACACATCCATGCACGAGGCAGGATTCGAACCTGCGACCGTTGCGGTCGCACGTTTTCAGACTGAAGCGCCTAGAACCACTCAGCCACAACGGCCGGCGTTGCACAGTTTTAATTTGTTCCATATACTCAACACAATTTTCAACCCCTGTGGCAGTAGAAAACAGCGCTACGGGCTCTTGTACAGCCTGAGAACATGCACATTCACCCAGTTATACACTGAAACGCCAAAGAAACTGGTATAGGCATACGTATTCAAACACAAAGATATGTAAACAGCCAGAATACGGCGCTGCGGTTGGCAACGCGTATATAAGACAACAACTGGCAGGCGCAGTTGTTAGTTTGTTACTGCTGCTACAACGGCAGCTTATCAAGATTTAAGTGATTTTGGACGTGGTGTTACAGTCGGCGCAAGAGCTATGGGGCACAGCACCTCCGAGGTAGCGATGAAGTGGGGACTTCCCGTACGACAAGTTAACGGGTGTACCGTTAATATCAGGAATCCGGTGAAACATAGCTTTGGCCGGTAAAATATCCTGCAAGAAAGGGACCAAGGGCAACTGAAGAGAATCGTTCAGCGTAACAAAAGTGGAATCCTTCCGCAAATTGCTGCAGATCTCAGTGATGGGCCATGAACATGTCAACTTGCGAGCCATCCAAAGAAACATCATCGATATGGGGAGTTTTAGCCGAAGGCCCACTCATGTAACCTTGATGACTGCACGACACAAAGCCTTACCAGTCGCCTGGGCTCGTCAACACCGAATTGGACTGTTGATGACCGGAAACATGATGCTTGGTCAGACGAGTCTCGTTTGATATCTTATCGAGAGGGTGGACGTATATGGGTATGGAGACAACCTCATGAATCCATGGACCCTGCATGTCAGCAGGGGACTGTATCGCATTTTCTTTGTTTTTTTTTATTTTCTTCTCCGTTCCATCTTCGAAATCATTTCCTACGTAACCCACGGCTTTTTTTTCCCTGTTCCCGTTTACATATCCTACACTTTTCTGCTCTGCTTTCTTGTTTCCAGTACACATTGACACTGTCAGAGGGTTACTTGTCTCGCAATATGTTCGTGGGTTCAAAGGATAGTGTTTCCGTATTTATTTCTTTACCGAATCTTATCTGCTGGTGGACTACGTGTGCCAGGAGAGCAGCTAAGCTAAACTAACCTCCGCCCGAACAGGTCATGAAGATCCAACGGTACCGACCGCGCCGGGCATCGCGTCATCCTCAGCCCGCAGGCGTCACTGGATGCGGGTATGTGGATATGGTCATCACAACGCTCTCTCAATTTACGAGACAGAAGCCGCTTCTTCTCAATCAAGTATCTCGTCAGTTTGCCTCACAAGGGCTGAGGGCACCCCACTTGCGAACAACGGTCATCCATAAAAGAACAGAGTAGCTAGTACTCTTCAAATACTTCAGTTTGCTAGCATTGCGTGGTTGATAAACGGAGGGTCCAGCAGGTCTGCTTCGTCCCTGAAGTTCGGTTACAAGTTCTGTCGAATAGGTGGCTTTGTGTGGCTGATTACTGCCGAGCTGAGGGTATAAACCTCGGCGTTGCGTGGTCTGTTCCACATGCCTAGTTACTTTATTCATGTCAGTTGCAGGATGTGAAAGCCTTCCGGTAATTAGATCATCATGCCAGTGTACAGTAGAGGCAGTGAAGTATGGTGAAGACGCGCATTTCACCGTTTGCGTTTACGAATGGGGAAAAAAGCGAGACCCATGGTTTGTTGCAAAATGAACCAGTAACTGCCTCATTACCGATACGTAAATGAATCAAACTTCCATGTATTAAACATAATGTTTGCCGTATGTTAGAATTCGGTGAGTGCTCATCGTTATCAAACGCAGTATGTCTATAATAACTTTTGCTGCGTATGATGAATAGATCGTTTCTCTTGCATATCGGTGTTTATGAAGTCGTTATATCCTGAACTGTGCACACATATTCAGTGGTCTATTTGGAAACCGTCTCCAAAATGTAATGCGATTCGAGTTAGTAGTAAAGATGTAAGAATTTAAAACTTCATATTTGATGCAGAAGTTTAACTATATGATGAGCAAAAATGTAGTAACCGGCGACATTTTCTGCTGTCCATTACTTTTTACGGATATCAGCGTGAAAAATTTCGAAAAGATTCAAACCTATGTGTAAAGTCCATTGGAAGTAACTAAGTGCCCTCCATCTCAAATATTGGATGAACATAATCTAGGTAATCTGTGCGCTATAATTTACATTGCCTCAAGATATACGGGTTGTTCCGACATCATTCTTTCAAATGAATACAGGAGGTACAGAACATCAAAACAAATAAAATTATAAAGAATGTAGCACTATCATGATAGAAACCTGCAAAGGACAGTACTTCGACTTACGGCATGTATCGGTTAGAAAAATGCATCGATGATGACTGATATCAGTCGAAACCGATTTGAAACAAGATAAATAAGTTATGTTTCAGCGACTGGTTGCTACATTCTTTATAATTAGCACATTATTTGTTTTGATGTTCTGTACCTCCTGTATTCATTTGAAAGAATGTCGGAACAACCCATATATCTTGAGGCAATGTAAATTATAGCGCGCGGATTACCTAGATTATGTTCATCCAATATTGGAGATGGAGGCTCTGAGCACTATGGGACTCAACTTCTGAGGTCATTAGTCCCCTAGAACTTAGAGCTAGTTAAACCTAACTAACCTAAGGACATCACAAACATCCATGCCCGAGGCAGGATTCGAACCTGCGACCGTAGCGGTCTTGCGGTTCCAGACTGCAGCGCCTTTAACCGCACGGCCACTTCGGCCGGCATTGGAGATGGAGGGCACTTAGTTACTTCCAATGGACTTTACACATAGGTTTGAATCTTTTCGAAATTTTTCACGCTGATATCCGTAAAAAGTAATGGACAGAGGAAAATGTCGCCGCTTACTACATTTTTGCTCATCATATAGTTAAACGTCTGCATCAAATATGAAGTTTTAAATTCTTACATTTTTACTACAGGAAGTGTTCGAAGGCGCGACGATTGATTGTTACGTTCGTTCGAACATACCTGGCATATCCGCAATGATACCAGCAGCAAGGATAGTTCTAGTGAAGAGGTGCGCTTCTCTTTCCACAAGGTTTCATATCCAGCTGCTTTTTATGGCTCCAGAGAAACAAATCCAGCACATGCATTAGAACTACCCTTCCTGCTGGTATCATTGCGGATATGCCAGGTATGTTAGAACGAACGTAACAATTAATCGTCGCGCATTCGAACACTTCCTGTGAATACCATTGCTGTAATTAGCATGCTAAACTATATTTTGTGTAAATCGTCCCTAGCACCATAAATTGCCATCAGAGACAATATGTACCATACCTAAATATAGAGTGACAATTATTGAACTATGTGAAATAAAATCGTCATAAGTTATGAACGGTTTGGGATAGGACGCTCGATCTGCATGGTTCACCGCGAAGCACGACGGGAATTACTATGCACTGTATGGTTTGGTTTAGCGACGAAGCCCACTTTCATTTGGATGTCTTTTCTGTGAGCAAAATTGGCGCATTTGGGGGATTGAGGATCAGCATTTCGCAATCGAGAAGTCTCTTTAGTCTCAATGGGTGACTGTGAAGTGTGCAATCTCCAGTGCGACATTCCTTGATGACAGCGTGACTACCGAACGGTACGTGACGTTTATGCAAGATGATTTCAGGCGCATTATCCAAAGTGACCCTGATTCCGACAATATGTGGTTCATGAAAGATGGAGCTCGATCCCATCGAAGCAGTAGTGCATTTGACGTCCTGGAGGAGCACTTTGGGGACCGCGTTCTGGATCTGGGCTACCCAGAGGCCACTGGCATGGTCCTCGATCGGCCGCCACATTCTCCGGATCTGAACACATGTAACTCCATTTTGTGAGGCTATATTAAAGACAAGGTGTACAGTAGTAACCCCAAAAACAACTGTTGAGCAGAAAACGGCCATTCAAGAGGCCATCGACAGCATCGATTTTCCGACACTTCAGCGGTTAATGCACAGTTTCGCTATTTGTCTGTTCACATCATCACCAAGATGGCAGGCTTATATAACATGTCAAAAACCTAAATCCGAATATCTATAGCGACGTTTCCACGTTGAAGAAAGTGTGTGCACGCCGTTGTTTGTAACTAATTTACGTTTCCTTTCATATACTCGTAATTCAATAATTGTCACCCTGTATGTTTCTTTTGATGTTTTCTCTCTCGTAAGCTACAATAATTGGAACGAATTGTTTCGGAATACCCTGTGTAAACACAGTTTCTAACATTAATACTTGTCTTATTATATTAAATCTTTAACGTAAGCATATACGTCTTAATGCGAGTATTATAACTGTATTTTATATTTTTAAATTTTGTCAATAAATATGTGAAATAGTACTCTAAACTTTGTTGCCCCTGGAAGCAGTTAGATAGGCAAGAGGCAAAAGGATGCCCATGTGACCTTTCTAGCCATTTGTTAATATAAATGCATGGTCAAGAATACTGTGATTAACACCTTACTGGAAAAAAGGAACAGCCGCTGATTACTACCAATTACTGCTTCATACATTACCTTCACTGTAGGGGAACGTTACCATACTAGAACGACAATGGATGTGGTTTTAATTGGTTCAGGAGTCCAGTAATATTGTTTCCCCGTTCGTCTGCCCACAATCCCTCAGATTTCTGGTTTACGAGACTCTTAAAGTTGTTGGTGTAGTCTACACTGACGGAGACGAGCACAGTACAAGAATGTGTGTCGATACATGTAACGAAATCAGGGGACGGACAGGTGGTGTCGCATGAGTTTGTCATTCTTTGAGGAGGATGTAAGAAGTAAGTGAAAGGGTGTTAGCCACACCGATCGTGTAGAATAACAGATACATGTCTGTCTTCAAACCGAATGGCTAATATTTCAGCAAGTACTTGTTTCTGAAAACTTGTTTTAACGTCTTTTCTTTTTTTTCTGCGAGGGTCGTTCAATAAATAACGCAACACATTTACTTTCCCGTCAATGTCGGTTGGAAAATGCGGACTTTTTTGTGGAACATCGTTAATAATTTCGCTTCAGACACTATAATTTCCAGAAATTTCGATAGGTGCGTCGCTGTACGGGTAGCCTTCAAAATGCTGACCAGCCTGTAATGGAGTGCGTTCCAACCGGGGAGCTATCATTGAGTTTCTGTTAGCGGAAAACCAGAGGGTCACTTATATGAGGGTTGTCCAGAAACTAAGTTCCGATCGGTCGAGAAATGGAACCACTAGGTAAATCCGGTAAAGCTTTGCACAAACGTGTTGGGAAGTGTCTCTAGTATTCCCGTCGATCGTGTCGCATCGCTCTTTTCCGTTTTGAGTGAACAGTAAGCACGTAAAGATGCGTGGGGAATAGTGTCTCCTGCCAAGTATGAGGGCCTGGTTAGAGATTTCAGCTGTGTCATGCAGCCCACATAACACAACTGTGGAGCAGTTCCTTCTTCATGCCATTCTCGGCACACTGCACGGACAATTTCCTGCAGCGTTTCCGATGAGTAGGTGTTTGATCACACACAGTACAGTCCATAATTGGCTCCCCCTGAGTCTCATCTTTGCTCACAAGAACCGCTGGCTATGAAGACAAAATTTTTCCACAGACAACGATCCGCAGACCAGTGCAGATAACTGGCCGAAAGCACAGGCGGTGCTTTCTATGACGAGGATATTGGAAAGTTGATACAATACTACGAGAACACTCGAAGTTGGAGCGGCGACAATGTAGAGAAATAGGTGGAAGGCGTACCTAACTGTTGCAAATAAAATGTTTCTTGTTTTCCCTGTGGTTTCCATTTTGCAACCGATCGGAACTTACTTTCTGGACAACCCTCGTATTCATAGGCGCTTGGAGAATGTCTACGGAGACCTGGCAGTGAACAAAATCAGGGTGAGGTTTTGGGTAATGTAGCCGCCTAACGGTGGACCTTTTTAGCGCAACTACCTGCAGGCTATGAGGCCGATCGTGGCAATCTTTTGTCGAACATCACCACTGGCGATGAAACATAGGTTCATCACTTCGAACAGAAAACGAAACGGCAATACAACGTGTGGCGACACACGACCTTTACGCCAAAGTAAAAGTTCAAAGGTGCACCCATAGCAGGTAAAGTCATTGCGACGGTCATCTGGGACTCTGAAGAGGATATACTGTTTGAACCTTACGGCGCGACGAGAATTGTATTGTTCTACGCTAAGGAAAATGAAGAACCTTCAGCGTTTTCGTAGCTACAATGTCACAAACGAACTTCTTCTCCATGACAAACTAAGGCTTCGCGCAAGTCTGCACACCCAAGGGAAGCTCCTAGAACTTTACTGGACAGATCTTCCTCATCCACCCTACAGCCTCGATCTCGCATCTTCCGAACTCCATCTATCTGGGCAGATCAAGGGTGAATTCTGCGGGAGTAGTACGTGAATGATGGGGACGTTACTGATGAACAACGAACGACGCTGGCTTCGACGTCGACCAGTAGAACGATACCATGCGGGCAAATAGGTCCTCCCAGGAAGTTTACGTAAGGTCTTCGCACTGAACGTAGATTATGTAAAAAAAATAGGATTTTGTGGCGAAAGGAGTGGGGAATAATATAGTGTGCTGGAATCCCTAATAAAATCATCCTGCTTTTAGAAAAGGGTGTATTGCATTACTTACTGAACACTGTTCATATTATCTCCTACAAGAACACGGGTCACTGGGGTTTTTAACCTTCGTACATCAGATGTTCATTTGCTGCCAGAGATTAACATGAAGCTTCTTTATACCAGAACATATCGCACACACTTGATCTACCGAGCTGTGGCCGGCTCGCGTTCGTGCTGTTTGTTCTTTGGCATTTTGTCGCAATCTAGTGGCGTCTTATTTCCCCCTGAGTTACTGCCATTATGAGTTGCTGACTTTGCTCCGTCAGTGGCAGCAGCAGCGCTTATCGATACTAGTTCTGCTGTTCCATCTTTGGTGTGACCGATATACACTCCTGGAAATTGAAATAAGAACACCGTGAATTCATTGTCCCAGGAAGGGGAAACTTTATTGACACATTCCTGGGGTCAGATACATCACATGATCACACTGACAGAACCACAGGCACATAGACACAGGCAACAGAGCATGCACAATGTCGGCACTAGTACAGTGTATATCCACCTTTCGCAGCAATGCAGGCTGCTATTCTCCCATGGAGACGATCGTAGAGATGCTGGATGTAGTCCTGTGGAACGGCTTGCCATGCCATTTCCACCTGGCGCCTCAGTTCGTGCTGGACGTGCAGACCGCGTGAGACGACGCTTCATCCAGTCCCAAACATGCTCAATGGGGGACAGATCCGGAGATCTTGCTGGCCAGGGTAGTTGACTTACACCTTCTAGAGCACGTTGGGTGGCACGGGATACATGCGGACGTGCATTGTCCTGTTGGAACAGCAAGTTCCCTTGCCGGTCTAGGAATGGTAGAACGATGGGTTCGATGACGGTTTGGATGTACCGTGCACTATTCAGTGTCCCCTCCACGATCACCAGTGGTGTACGGCCAGTGTAGGGGATCGCTCCCCACACCATGATGCCGGGTGTTGGCCCTGTGTGCCTCGGTCGTATGCAGTCCTGATTGTGGCGCTCACCTGCACGGCGCCAAACACGCATACGACCATCATTGGCACCAAGGCAGAAGCGACTCTCATCGCTGAAGACGACACGTCTCCATTCGTCCCTCCATTCACGCCTGTCGCGACACCACTGGAGGCGGGCTGCACGATGTTGGGGCGTGAGCGGAAGACGGCCTAACGGTGTGCGGGACCGTAGCCCAGCTTCATGGAGACGGTTGCGAATGGTCCTCGCCGATACCCCAGGAGCAACAGTGTCCCTAATTTGCTGGGAAGTGGCGGCGCGGTCCCCTACGGCACTGCGTAGGATCCTACGGTCTTGGCGTGCATCCGTGCGTCGCTGCGGTCCGGTCCCAGGTCGACGGGCACGTGCACCTTCCGCCGACCACTGGCGACAACATCGATGTACTGTGGAGACCTCACACCCCCCGTGTTGAGCAATTCGGCGGTACGTCCACCCGGCCTCCCGCATGCCCACTATACGCCCTCGCTCAAAGTCCGTCAACTGCACATACGGTTCACGTCCACGCTGTCGCGGCATGCTACCAGTGTTGAAGACTGCGATGGAGCTCCGTATGCCACGGCAAACTGGCTGACACTGACGGCGGCGGTGCACAAATGCTGCGCAGCTAGCGCCATTCGACGGCCAACACCGCGGTTCATGGTGTGTCCGCTGTGCCGTGCGTGTGATGATTGCTTGTACAGCCCTCTCGCAGTGTCCGGAGCAAGTATGGTGGGTCTGACACACCGGTGTCAATGTGTTCTTTTTTCCATTTCCAGGAGTGTATTTCCGTGTGGTGGTGTGTGTGGCTGTCGGTCAGTTGTGTCAGAGCAACGAGGAAGTCTCCGTGGTGCGATATCAGGCGGGGACCGCTGGCGGCGTGCTTGACCGGTCGGATTGTGAGGTGCTAGCTGCGAGAACTACAAAATTCATTGCCCACCGGACCTGGGTACTAAAGTTGAGCGATCAGTTAACCTATTATGAAACCTCAGTTGGTGTGACATCTCTTCGTTCATTGCCGGTTGTTGCTACCTGGTCTGTTCTGGATAGCTGCAACATATGGCGTGTAGGAGTTGGTGAAATTTTGCAGCCCTCTTCTTGTGTGGTCTTTAACTATTAAGTTGGTTGTTACTTATCAGTGAAGTGCATCAGCGATATTTTCTGCCTTGTAGCCGTTAACGCCCCAGTTACCTGCCTGGTCGTTAGCGTAGCTTTCCGGCAGTGTGTTTTTCCTCGCCGCGTTGATGCTGTCCAGCACGGCGTGTAGTTCGGCAGCCTTTTAGTTGTTTGTTCACTTTTTTTTCTTAAGAGTTGTTATTGTGCGCTGGCTGTTTATAGACCCCAATTTTTAAGACGTAGTGTGACTCGTATATTCGTCCTCGGCTGATATTTTCCGTTGTCGTATCGTTGGTCGGGCGCAAGGGAATAGATTAGGATGTTGGTCGGTCCCTTAGCCGTCGTTGTGTCGAGTTGCCATTCGATTATTTAACCTTACTCTTGGCTGCCTGTCTCACCTCCTCAGGCCAACCCTCGGAACACTTCTGACCACCGCTGTTGTGTTGATTTTAGATTGTGATTTTCATTTAAGTCTGATGTACTGTACGAGGCCTTTCGCCGTCTATTAATTTAGTTTGTTTCGATTTTAAGATAATGCCTTGAGCCGACTTAAATTAAAGTTTGAAGATTGATTTGTTTAACAAGTAAAATTTTGAAAGTTCTTTCTATCTGAAATTATTGTTACCCATGTCCTAAGCCCTGAGTTGTTCAATGTCTTGTGTGTGGTCTTCAGACGAGTATTTACGTGAAATATTTTCTTCTAAGTATGGCCTTCACTGCGTGTATTCTTTAAAGCAATTTTTATAATTTGTGTTCAGGCCTTCAGAGGTTCTTGTTTTTGGTGTGGTTTTGGGCCTTCAAACCCAGGAGGTATCGCAAGTTTTCTTAACTAGGCCTTCAGCCGTATTGTTTTAATTTGATCCTTTTAAGGCAATTTGTAATTAAGTGGTTCTTAGGGAAATAAAACTTTGTGTCTTTTGTGCAACTAACATTAACTGATTACAGCCCCCTCCACAACCATAACCTGATCCGCTCTGTCCTGCGAAGCCAGATTTCAACTATTTCATGAAATAATGTAAGGATTAGTGCAGGAATGCTAACGAGGTACATACCTATGCTGCCAGCATTCTTCATCCGTCCTTCAACTCTTACTATACCTACATATGCTGCCAGCACTCTTCATCCGTCCTTCAACTCTTACTCTTTCACATCATAACTAGTTGCCTCCATAGGCGGCAGAAGCTTTGAAGGTCTCCATCGCCCGGTGATATTTTCACCACAGTATATTACCGTATCAGATGTGGAGTACGCCGTTCTCTTTGCACAGAGCAAGTAACGAGTTTTTAACCGAAGCTAAAAAATCTCGCTGTAAACTCTGTCAGAGAGAAGGCACTGCCGTAAGTAAAGTGCCTTGATATTTCATCCTGAGAAAAGCTGTGTGTAACGCGCCACGTTTCGCGGACATTTCATTCATCGGGACTCGTGTTGAGAGACAAATACGGTGCTAAGGAACAAATGTGTCCATATTTGGTCAACGGTTTGGTGTTGTGATATGTGTTTGAAAATTTCCACCTGGGAAATCTTTTAAGTCTCTAAGTGAGTGTAGTTTCCGAGAATCTTCGCTGACGGATATTCGTGAAGTACCGCGAAGCCACTTCAGACCAGATGAAACTTGCATCTTAGTTGCTGTCCACCAATCATCAATCTGATAAAGTTACAGGGGATCTTTTATTTAGTACAAAATTCTTCAATCCGTGAATTTTTTTTTTTTTTTTTGCATATTTACTAACTGAAGAAATTTCGCAACACGAAAGAATAATTAATGTACACTAATCAAGTTTCGGGAAAACATTTATCTAGGTTATTGACATTGCTAGATCACATGTTATTGTTAGGGGGAGATAAGCCATTGCAAATGTGAAATGCTCGTATATTAGTATCCGGTGTAACCGCAAAGCTGCTGATTGCAAGGATGCAAACGTACATGCGTTGTGTTGTACAGATGCCGGATTTCAGTTTGTGGGATGGAGTTACATGCAGGTTGCACTTGGTTGGTCAGGACAGGGAAGCTTAATGCTATTCGTGGATGAAACTGGAGTTGTCGCCCGATGATATTCCATATGCGCTCGATTGGAGACAGACCTGGTGATCGAGCAGTCCAAGGCAACATCATGTCAACAGTCTGCAGAGCAAATTGGATTACAACAGCGGTATGAGGGCAAGCGTTATCCTTATGACTGAATTGACCTTAAAGTGCCGATAAAATAATGAACACACGATATAAAACATAACATAAAATGAGATACGAGGGTTGTCCAGAAACTAAGTTCCAATCGGTCGCTAAATGGAAGCCACAGCGAAACTCAGAAACATTGAAGACACTTCTCTACATAGTCGTCACTCTGACTTAGACATTTGTCGGAGCGTTATACCAAATTTCCAACACCATCGTCATAGATGTCAGTCGCCTATGCTTTCTGATAATTCACTACTCTGGTCTATAGCGTGTAGACTTCGCCCAAGCGTTGTCTTCGTATTCAGCGTTTCATGTGAACAGAGATGATACCCAGGACGAGGCAATTAGGTCTGTGTTGTGGGTGATCGAATACTTCCCATCGAAAGGCTGCAGGAGCGTCTTCACTGCCCTGCAGAGTGCAGCTGAGAATTGGCATGAAGAAGGGAGTGCGTGGCAGTTGTGTTAGGTGGGCTGCATTCATTAAGGCGAAGCCTCTCAGCGGACCATCCTACTTGGCGGAAGACATCGTTGTTCTAGGCACCTTCACTCGCTCACAGTGAGCTCACAACTGAAAAGAGCGTCTTGATGAGATCAGTGGTCATACTAGACACACTTCCCCATACATCCGTGCAAAGCTTCCTCGGGTGTTCACTGTGATGTACATTTCGCGACCGATCGGAACTTACTTTCTGAACAGCTCTCGTATAAAATGAACTAGAGTATGCAATAACTCTCTAGGAAATCAGAACTGAAATTACAAAAATTATAATTAATTCACAATTCCAATGTTTTTTATTAAGAAATCTGAATTAAGAATGGTAATTATTGGAGTAATCATAATGCTAGAAAAGTGTATGACACTCAGCATGCAGAGTTTTCGGAGATGCGAGAATGTCTGTCGTCGGACACGTGCTTGCAGTCAGAAAATCTTTCAACATTTGCTGAAACATCTGCAGCATGCATTTTGATGTTTTCCCTTTCTTTCGAAAACAGTCTAAAAAGTAGACACACGATAATTGTATTTCATCAATGGACATTTTCTTGGTATAATATCGGTATTTCTGTTTCAATATCCATACCTGGTGTAAGTTAACAACAGTAAGTAACAGGCCAATAATAATAACCGGATGGACCATTGTAATTTATTTCCATCATGAACGAATAAATTCTTAAATAAAATTGTTACTGCTTTCCTAGAGGCACAAGTATTTTCATTTTTGGCGTCATCAATAGAGTGTATTATTGTGTCATAAATGAACGTTAAATAAAAAGAAGTAGAAATAGAAGTCTTAAATAGATACCATCCTCGAAAATGTAAGTACAGGATGGTACCTCTACGACGAAAATAGCAGAATTAATA
This sequence comes from Schistocerca serialis cubense, assembly GCF_023864345.2. Lineage (NCBI taxonomy): Eukaryota > Metazoa > Arthropoda > Insecta > Orthoptera > Acrididae > Schistocerca > Schistocerca serialis. The sequence continues at coordinate 250,853,249 of NC_064645.1, read as the reverse complement.
CTTGAAATACACTGAATTCTACTGTATGGTTGCCCGTGACCACAAAAATAAAGCAACGTATATACTCTTCACATTACTTTTAAAAAACATTTCTTTTATTAAGGCGAGCATCTATCATCTTGGGAAGTGTATTCACACTTGCAAACATGGACAACTATCAACTGTATAATGGAAGGATGACAATGAAACCGTGCTGCGAACCCTGATTTCCCACTTATCGCAGGCTGTTGTCTTGCCAGCAGGCTATCCGATCACAGGTCACGGCCAGAACCAAGCTTCCACAAGTCATCAACCATGTGACAACAATCTGCACCCGCATATTCTGTCTTATCCTGCCGACTCTTCAAATATGGGGTGCCTATGAAACCTGCTTTCTCTGATCACTAGGCAACAATTCAAGAAAATATCATTAATGAATTTTATTTACAGCAGATAAATGACAATACTTAACTTGGAGAAATTTACAATGATGTGTCGCAAGCAAAGGGTGACGTGCAACATAAGCAATCTCTTAAATATATACAGTTCGTAATACAGTTAACTGAATTATAGTCATAGTGGATGTTGTTGAACTCTGTGATTGTTCCTTTATAGGGTGTAGATAATTTTCAGCTGTCAGTCAGAATAAAAGATTACTTATTCATCACACAATCGGTGTGCCTTGCCACTTACAGTTGTTCCACTTCTATCTGTTTAGTCACCACCAAATAATTTTTTTTGTATTTTTACTTTGATATCCAGCAATATAAAAATTTACACGAATGTATACCCCTGAAGATGGGCACAAGTCCGAAACAGGTCGTCTGACGACCTTTTATTGTGACTTATAGCGGAATTTTTTCTACATCCTATAAGTAATAAAGTCCTAAGTC